>NC_133481.1:151645-207576 GCF_025370935.1 Choristoneura fumiferana
GGGAGTCAGGCCAGGCCAGGACCGCCTCCGCAGGACGGAACTCCTCAGGGTATTAACCCTTAATTTAATTATCGATGGCATTAGGCATAGACTTGAACACACTTGAAATTTGGTACAGAAATGTATGGTACTATTCAATGGAAAAAATCAATTGTGTAAGCAAATGTGGTGACTGACATTGACACTTGACTGACGACTGGCTGACTGACTGACTGACGTTGGCTCTAGTGATGTGAAAGCTCTTTAAGATACTTCAATCAGCAGTAAATAATTATTTTGAATTACTCATATTTCATTATTTAATGTTTTCCCTAAGTTTAATTTTTAAAAATGGCGAATCACGTATTCTCTTAGTCCTGTTCAAGAGTCATTCACAATGTTTCCATGTCCCTTTTAACTAAAATGTTTAATAGCATTTTCACGAAGTTTAGAATTAGGCATATCTTCAAATATATATACCTAACGTTTTTTCCATACAAACTTACACTCCCCTTTATACCCCTTTAGGGTAGAATTTTAAAATGGTGAAACATGTATATCCACTTATATTTTTGACGTATATTTTCCCCAAGGTTTATGATGGAGTATTTTAGAATTGAAAGGGTCAGTTAAAATATGGATTAATTTAGAATTTTTTGCTGCTTAAATAGCGTAGTAGAAAAAGGCAACCTGAGATATGTGTGCATAGGAGAAATTTGTATCTTGACTCCTGTCCAACGGTGGTGTAGGGTTATAGTACGCAGTACGGATTGCTGAGGACCTAGGTTCGATTCCCAGCGCTGGTCTCTTTTTCTGGTTTTTCTGTGCATCCATGTCTCAGTTGTATTTTCGATATAATTTAGAAGAGGCATTTTTAAATTTACATAAGACAGGGAAATGAGAGTAGACACAGGGAAGTGATTTAAATGATTGTTTGGTCCAACAATGGACTCCACAGTAAATATGATAAGTACTAGTAAATAGAAATCTACATAATTTCTACTATAATACTCTTTTATCGTCCAACTAGTGTTTACCCACGGCTTCGCACACGTAATAATTAGGTCCACAGCTGAAATACCGGGATTTTAAAAATTGCCGTGGGAATTCCCGAAAATTAAATCGTTGTTTTCATTGACATTACATTAAAAACTATCATGGTAAAATTTCATGACTCTAAGCCCAGCGGTTATTAGTTCGAAATTTTATCCCTATCTCGTGGGAATATCGAAATAAAAAGTAGGCTATGTTTTATTCCAGATGTCAATCTATCTATATATCAATTTTCATGACAAAGCTGAGCGGTTGTTATTTCAAGATTTTATCCCTATCCCATGGGAATATCGGGATAAAAAGTATCCTATGTTATCTAACTTTTCGCCAAATTTCATCCAAATCCGTCCAGCCGTTTCAGCGTGAAGAAGTAACGAACATATTCACTCACTCACTCACAAACTTTCACATTTATAATATTAGTAGGATTAGTAGGATAGTAGGATAGGATTAGAAACCTTTATAAACCTTCATTAAATAGTGTAACTTAACACAAATAATTAATATCTACGAATAAATTAATTTGCAGAGCCAGCCATAATTATCGGTAGGTAAGGTTGGTTCAGTCAAATAATTATTTTGTTGGTACAGCACTAAATTTCCAGAGACTAGACCGACCATAGACCAACTTCGGTGAGGAAAAAATTATCATGTCAATTTGACAAATATAACGGATTTTCGTCTTCCATTTAATTCTATAAAATAAACATATTTACACGATTATTTAATGATAAAATGATTGTTAAAAACAGTGCTGAGCTCATTGAGATGTGAATATGATCGGGATTGGCGTTCAAATGTAAGTAACTACGGAGTAATCGTGAAAAAATGCTTTGTTACACAATTGATTTTTTCCATTGAATAGTATTATAGTTTAGTTGGATAGCAATGCGAGTTCATTCACAAAAAGTGCTCTCAGCAAAAAAAGCTTGTATTACACCTATCATAAATGTTATTTTGAACAAAAACTTATCTGCTCTACTTTTTAGACCATGCAAAGTATCTATCGTGTGGTTTACGATTGTTAATTTTGTCCGCTTGTACACTGAAGATGTTGCCAATTTCGTCTTTCTCTTCCACATAATCAAATTAGCGGACAAAAGGGAGAACCAGTTTAACATATAGTGAGTGTTGGTCAAGACGCGCTCCGCTAGGCCAGCGCGGCACAGCAAGTGAAACAAGCGAATGGTTCGACAGTTATTTTAATTTAAAATTTCAAAAAGCAAATACAATAATCTCCGCATGACTCATCTCATAAAGCTTTACACGTAAAAGTAGTTATCTTTATTTAATAGTACAATAATAAATATAACAAAGAGTGAAGTACTCCGGCGCTAATGAAAGATCTGTCTGTGGCAGCCACACACGCGCGGCGTGTGCGCACGCTCGCACGCACACACGCTCATAAACACCCCTCCCCTCCCCTGGCGCCGCGCGCTCTACTTGTCCTTCTCGCTTTCGGCCTTCCTGCCGAGTGGGACAGCTGCTCGCACTCTGCAATGAAAACAATCAATTTATTAGAGGACAATTAGAATGATTTAAGACGTTAGGACAAACCGCTATAAGGAAAAAATGAATTGAGTCAACGGCATTCTACAATTATTAATTTGTCTAATTTTAAGACTCAAAATCTAAAATTTACATGTATAATTGATGCTCATGGGGAAGTTTGCATTTTACTTCAATTTTTATTGAATAGAGTTACTGAAATAATGTAATCGGCCGCGGACTACATTGCACTGCGCACGAGTAGAATTAGTGGACTGTACCTAAGGCAAACATTTTGTTTTACGCCAATTAATGTTAAAAGTAGACTTAGGGGCTGTTTCACCATCCATTGATTAGCGTTAACCGACGGTTAAATGTGATGCCGTCTCCGTCTATTCGAACAAAACAAATAGAGACGGCATCACACCTAACCGTCAGTTAACACTTATCAAAGGATGGTGAAACAGCCCCTTAAAAATATGTATTTCATAGATAATCTTTGGAAATGAATCTCGTAGAAAATGTAGCCTATGGCGTACATTGAGTGGGCAGCGCTAGTGCTGGTGATGGTGACGCTCTGCTGCAGCGCAAAGTACAATCTAGCCCGGAATCGAACCAATGCACACCAATGAATGTAGCTAGCCGTTTCTTTAATTTAATCATTTAAACATTGGAACTGATATTTAGGGGCTGTTTCACCATCCATTGATTGATTGTTCGAACAAAACAAATAGAGACGGCATCACATTTAACCGTCAGTTAACACTAATCAATGGATGGTGAAACATCTCCTTAGATGCTTAAAAATATAAGAACACAACCGTATTGTGCACAAATACATGTTCAGTGTTTACGAGTGGACAGCTGCGATACTTATAATGGCGACAACAACCAGTACACATGCAGTGACATCTCAGCGCGACGCGGGAAAGGTATTAAATGTCTTGTCCGCTCAACGTTCAAATACCATCTAGTTAATATAAATATACTGAACGGCAAAAAATCTGCCCCTCAAATGTATGCAGTAATAGGTAATTTTGTATGGAGAGCGGGCCAAATATTGTGCCGGTCAGTATAAATAAATCATGGGACACTTGACACCAATTGACCTAGTCCCAAACTAAGCAAAGCTTGTACTATGGATACTAGGCAACGGATAGATAAGTAAATACTTAAATACATATCAAACATCCAAAACCCGAGAACAAACATTCGTATTATTCATACAAAATATCTGCCCCGGCCGGGAATCGAACCCAGGACCTCAAGCTTCGTAGTCAGGTTCTATAACCACTTGGCCATCCGGTCGTCAGTTGCCCGTCCGTCCTAGATGGAGAGCAACTGCAAAATTTCGTACCTACTTGATAACGCGATGAAATGCACAATGGTTTCCCATAAAACTGATGCTGAGTCCGAATTTGATAGTCGGCCGCGGCGGAACTTGCCGAAAGTACCAAAAAAATAGTCACTTCCGGTGCGAAAAAAGGAGCGTTATTCAACCCATCTGACACTGAAATAATAGTCATGGCACCAGTTAGGAATTTACTGGTAGATACAGAAAAGCGAAATACTTGTCAGTTTTTTTTTTGCCGTAAGTGCTTGGCAGACGCTCTCAAAGGTGATCCATCAGGACCACTAAATATACCCATCTGATACCAGCATGAAACCAATTCCAGTCGGTAGGTATGAACCCTCATTTTCGGAATATATAAGTCTGCCGAGGCTGTTTCTGCCGAAACATCTTGATCAAATCAAATCGAAACAACAATCTCGTATGATTATGTGAGCAACATCTATTCCGGTCAATTATAGACATTTCAATTTACCTAAATTCAGACAAAGCCGAATTTTGGTCGAGACCTTGCTTGGTACACCATTAGGAATAAAGTGTCAAAAGTCCCCACTGATCCCATGTGTGCTAAAAAGTTTTTTGGGATCAAAGGCAAAAATTATAAACCTTAAAAAAATCTACAAAAATGGTCTTTATACTTTTTTTCTAAGAATTATCATTCCCGAGATATCATGATTCTAAAAGTTGAAGGAATCACGTTCTACATGATAGCACATTTATGCCACGTATATCTATATAGGGTGACTGGGTAACCGACCTATTCGTTGAAAGGGGTTATTCTAGACCTTATTTGCAATGTTTTGGCCAGTAATCAGTTTTATGGGAAACCATTGTGCATTTCATCGCGGTATCAAGTAGGTACGAAATTTTGCAGTCCGCTCTCCATCTATCCGTTCTAGCGGCCGACGGCGGCGGCTGGACCCTCGACTATCTCTATCCGCGGCGTGAGACGAAAATATACGATTTAAAAAATATAATATTTTCAGAATACCATTTTTACTTATTATTGCTAGTTAGTATTTGGTCACTTAATATTTTTAAATACGGTGCATTTTGTGCACGAAACAGCGGTATTTTCATCTTAGCGCGCTCGTGTTGTTAAGACAACAGGGGGTGTATCGTCGATCTCAGTAAGCTTAGTGTTTACGGAACAAGGTTGGGGTTCTGGTGAGTGAGAGAGCACTCGCTTGGCAGATTTAATTGACTATAGTATGTGCGTGGTGTATACTGCACAAGGGGTAGGGGTGTCGGTGTGTTGGGCGCACTCACTTGGCGGATATTTCGTTGATCTTGGCGCGCGCCAGCTCGAGGTTGGCGTCCACCTGCGGCTTGTTCATCTCGTACGCCTTGGGCAGCGTGAACAGCGCTATCCAGCCTGAAACGCACAAATAAAGATTCCTCAAAACACATATTTTCTTGTGACAATTTACACCAATTTTGATCTAGTCCAAGCTACACAAACAAAACTGTGGCAATGCTTTATGCAACTCTACAATTAAGAACTGACATTTCTAATTAGCTCACTTTTGAAAGAAAAAAAAAATTTGTAAGTCGTGGTCGTGAGTTGACTATTAGTATTTTGCGATAGAGGGCACCACACGCCCCTGAGGCGTGCGCAAGCGGGCACGATTATATGACGAGTTAATGAACGGCTTGAGTGAGGGTGTACTTTAAACATTGGCCAACGTGACTGAGAAAAAAAATTCTTTTAGAAAGATTTAATTTCTAAAAGCATTGCCGCAGTATCTAGACAACGTATGAAAAATTATATATAGTTAAAATAAATAATTTTAGAAAAGTTGTTCTGTAAATATGATGTTTTGGCATACAAAAGATAGCTAGATAACATTATTGACAAAGTGACTCTAAAATACTAGCGAAAGAGACGTCGATCGACTGGGATGGGATAAACATCATTTTCGCTTTTATTGCTTGCAAATAAAGCTTTGCTTATTCGGGTTATAACGTATGTTACTGTGACATTTATCTTGATGTGGTGAGCTACAAATACAAAATTAAATGTGAAAGTGAACGAAATATTATCCATTTGATTAGTGGTCATTGCAAAGATCCGGTATGATTAGCCAAATAAGTGGTCTATCAATTCATAAACAACTTTCCTATCAAGTGACTATATATGTCGCTAAAGTCGAATTTTAGAGTTGTTATTTATAACGAAGCATGTTGCGGATTATTTTAGTGTAATGAAAGCTTATACCTCTATAGTTCAAATCTTTATGCCTCAGTGTGTACTTACAGGTTTGTTTTTTTTTTTTTTAATATGTAAAATTTCAACTTACATCAAGCATTGTTTATTAAAACGGTGGATTAAAATGAAACAAATCACATCTACACCAACACAAGGTGAGTTGTGTAGTAATTTTAACATAATTTTTACATTATTGTTTTATGGCATGCTACTTTAGAGTGGAAGACCACATATTTGGCTAATAGTCATCAGGCATCTAAAGAAAACATTTAAAATGACTATAACGAAAAATAACTAGGCAGAATCTTCCTCTAGGTAGAGTATGCTGTATGGAGCATGCAATGCACTGACCGAGGATGATGAGCGTGATCCCGTTGAAGCAGGCGCCCACGTAGGTGAGGCACCACAGCAGCACCCCGAACTTCAGCGAATCCACCAGGTCCTCCACCAGGAACAGCCTGCAACACGCGCCACGCGCCGCACGGTCAACACTCGCTCTCGCTACACGACCGCCACCGCCACCGCCACCGCCACGCCCGGCTCGGCAGACCGAGAGGTCGAAAAGATAAATTACATTATGTTTGTAGACCAACAAATGTACTGCTGCGTTCAGATGGTGCGTCCATTGAAGCTAAACTCGTCCTCTTTTCATTTTGTTATGAAAAATCCCACTAATATTATAAATTGGAAAGGTATATCTGTTTGTTTGTTACTTCATCACGTCTAAACCAAAACCGATTTGGATGAAATTTGGTATACAGATAGCCTGGGTACGGGGGAACGCGAGTTAGCGATAGCCTAATTGTGCGCGGACGGAGTTGCTGTTAACGGCTAATTAGTAATACGTGTAGTAGTGCGAAGCCAGCGCACAGGTGTACAGGAGATGTACTGGAGAGTGTATTAATATGAGGTGTTCAGAATATAAGGTGTACCTGCGCAGTTCGGTGAGCGCGGCGTTGAGGTGCGCCGTGGCGGCGGCGGCCAGCGACTGCGCGCGCTCCGCCGGCACGCTGATGTCCTGCTCCAAGAGGAATCTGCAAACACACGCCCGCAGCGTTACCACCACTTATCAACGTCGACGTACAGTCTCACAAACTGAATCAACCACGGTGGAACTATTTGCTACAAATGCCATGTTAACATTCCATACAGGTATAGTTATAAAAAACACGTCATCGTGATATTGATTGTGAGACAATTCCATCCTAATGCACAATTCAGTTTCCTTGACTGGGTGCACAACCAAAATTCACTCAAGTTCATGAACAGTTAATTAAGTTAATCGCGACTTAAAAAAATAAGAACATTACAAGTTGCCGAAGTTGACAAGTGAAATTTTTAATGTCGAGCCCGCCTGGCCTGTCGCACACTACCTGGCATTAACCTTTTGCCCGCTAATTTTCCTACCTATTATTTATTTTAAGATACCGTTCCGTGCGGTGATATTTACGGAAGTTTCCGATCGCGTAGCCGTCCAAAGATGGGCATTTGAAATGCCATAAAAGTGTCACCGAGTTTGCATAAAAATAAATACTTCTAGGTGGATTTCGCAACTAGCACACAGCCACCGCGACCGGTTGGTTAGGCGTCTTGTTTGTTACGAGTCGACAGTATTCCCTCATAAATGTGATCAGATAGAGCATGTTCTGCGTTCAATTGATTACCCTTTAGTGTGTCTATTTTTTACAGTATCAGCGAAAAGGATCGCAACAAAGACTATCCGCATACACATTAGTGTACCTACTTATATATGCTGTCAATTCGCAATGGCAGACCGCTTTAAGCGAGTCGCGGTTCGTATTTACATAAATTTGCTATTGAAGTCTAGTCCAGCCAGGCCAGCCCGAGAGCTACTGCGAGCTGCGGGCTGCGGCGCGCGGCGTGGGCGCGGCTTCCCCGCACTACCACTGCAGCGCGATAGCCGCGGCGACCTTTCATTGCCAAGGCCCTGAATGTTTACTTAGCGACAAACTGCAGGCGACACCTCTGCTACCAAAATTAGGTGATAAAATCGAGTGCATATGCATAGAATACGCATAGTTGCCAGCAATCTTGACGAAATAAGACATTCATAGTATAATCAATTTGTTTAATTAGTATATTGGAATGAAATAAAAAAAATCTTAGTCGCAAAATTATCAAAGTGTTTACAGCAAGATATTCTCACCCAGAATTAAATATTTCATTTCATTACCTAGTTACTTTGTAGCTCTAGCTTTTACCTTAATCTTACCGGGGTTTAATTTTAAATACGAATCCATTTAAAAATCACGCGTGTATCGTTACATGCGTGCGTAGGTATACGAATTATTTTCGAATCAATGGGTAAATCGAGGCCTTGCGAAACTCGTCCAGCCTGTGCAAACAAGTGCCCGCGCGGCGCTCGCTGTCACTATTTGAGGACTTACTCATTTTGATTATAGATTTTATTAATTACGTGACGCTTAGCTCTCAGCCAAGGCCCAGCAAGATTACTTAATTATCCGTGACGTTATCGCAATTCCAAAACGACTATTTTCTATTTTCTATTTCTATTTCTACTATAATACGACAGCTAGAACCGAGGACTAAAATGATACGTTACAATTCTTTTACATATCAACGATGTAAAACTTTGAGAGTCATTAGATACCGGCTGATAACATAACACCTATTTTTAGCGATGAAAAATATGTACAGCCTTACGTCAAACAGGTTATTATTTATGGCGATCGTCGTCGTCACGGTCATAGAGGCATTTGTTCCCGTTCACCGAAAATGAGGATATCATGTGTTGAAAGGGGACACCCTGCGACGGTTTCTTTTTTCACGCGTCTGCGCACGGCCGGCGGACGCATCGCTGCCCCTCACATTGACTATTCATCTGGCCGTTCAGATAGGTAAATAAATTATATTATGAGCTCGTATCGTCTCCTCTCCGTATTAGTAATGTGGGAGAAAGCGTGAACTGCAAGAATGCAACATTGTTGCTGATGTATATATGGAAAGATGAAGCACGTTATCGTTAATACTACGGGCGGGGTGTGCTGCACCATCCATCTAGATATTTCGCGTTCTAATAACCCTTGTATGCCACAACTCTTTGTCTGTCTTTTGAATAGCGTTATCAATGAAGAGATGCATATAAATAGTCTGGCTGTATATCGAGTGAGAGATTATGGTAGGTACTTACTTGAATGGATGTCCCTCATTGGTCTTCTGTACTGCCTGGAGCACGTTCTTGTATATGCGGAAGGCGACGGCGGCGGAGAGCGCCAGCAGCGACACATAGGCCGTCACCGAGACCACGGAGCAGCAGGCCAGCGCCACTAGCAGCGCCAGCCCCGCGCCCAGCGCCGCGCCCGACCGCGCCGCGCAGCGCCAGTAGATCAGCGACTCCACTGCAACATAAGACCACGTCACTATAGCCCAGGCTTTCGCGAGGACTCCGCCGAACGTCTCACCGCCTCCTCGTCTCGGAATTAAGCACGCAGACTTTAATTTGACATACATTAACGTCGATATTTACTAGTTTCCGAGATGAGGCGTGGGCTGAGGCGCTCGCGCGATAACCTCATGGAGCCTCACGGTTCAGCAGCGACACGGGAAGCATGTTAATAAGCTCCCACGACACTGCTGCAGAGTACCAAGCAGTGCGATCCGTAGGAAACTTCAGAGTAAGCACTCGGTCCCGGTTGCGCGGGGATTTGGGATAGTGGATCGGATGTGGCGGGATTATCGGCTTAACAAAATGGCAACCAGCTCCTAGGAGCAGGAGCGACGCCCAATGATCTTATCTGCCGTTTTGCCTCGAGTAGGAATTAAGGTAATTCCGCCACAAACAGAACAATTACATTTGAAACTGTGAACGAGATGACATGCCCACTAGGTCAAATACCAAAGATTGAATTTGAAGTAGTACGCGCGGGTCGTGGTTGAATAACCCCGCAACCGGTCCCTTGAGGTGCAGAGACTCGGGCGCATGCGCGCGATCTGCGTTCACAACACTCGAGAGCGCCGCCACGCCGCGGCGTCGAGCGAGGAAGTCTCTCACGACTACTTGTCGCTTATGAATCACTCGTGCAAAATAAAAAACAAAACTCAATAGGTACGTCTACAGGCAACTTATTGGAAACCAACACAAAACAGGAAGACAGGATAAGGGTAGCGCAAAACAAACTCGTAATCAGCTAGAACGATACTTAAAACAGAACTGCGAGCTGCGGTACGGACTATTCTACGAGACAAATAAACCACTGTCCGGCAGAACTACTAGTTCTGAACTAGGCTACTCGTCGAACAAGATAAGTAACTATGTATGCAAAAACAAGCGGTAATAAAACTTACAAAATACAAATTCTACACACAAACACGTTCACTCTCGAGCGCATCTTCAGAATGATAAGATAAAAAAAATCGTGGCGGTTCTCGCCGCGCCGTGTTAGCCGTGTGTGAGCCCGAACAGTATGTTATGCTCCCAACCCACGTTGACAGTGCCCGGTCGGGTGCCGATAGCGCGATTCGGTGTTGACCGAGGGCGCGGGCCCGCGGGAGCACGGGGCTGCGACGCCCGGGTCTGTTATGGTTTGTGTTGTGTTAGAACGTGGGGAGTACCTGGTCCGCGGGGCGGGAGGTCGTCGTGTTGGCCGGCGTGACGGGACGACTGCTTGGAACGCGCCATGGCGGTGGAGTGAGCGAGGCGACGTGCGCGCGCGCCGCGCCGCCGGCCCGCCACGCGGCACACGTCACCGCGCCGCTGCTGACACCACCAACGCGGCACTGGCAGCCCGGCCAGCCTTATCGACAACCCGAACTTTCTTTTCAGATCAAACTTTTACTCTTCAATCGTCAAATCAATTTACCGTTGCGCCCCATCATTCTCTAAATGCATTTAACTTTATCGATCAAACGAGACTACGTCTGCTCGATCGGTTCGAATATTGAAAGCGGTGACTCACGCGACTAAAATGGTTCCTTAAATTTCGAACCACGGTCAACGACTCCGATTCAATTAAGTTAATGTTCCTATTTATTTTAAGACATAGGTAAGTACAGACAACTAAGTGAATGTCTTATTTAGGGAGGGAGTAAGCAATGTACGGTAGTTTTTTGGGTAAGTTTATGGCACATTCTATAAACAAGTACGTGTTATTTATTTATTTCATTAGTCGAACTGTCGAACTGGCATCATGGTCACCCTACATAAAATAAAATAATGAATTTATGTACTATTACTTTCGTGCCATCGGACACGTATTTGCGTACGGACGCTGTTAACACGTATAAAACTGCACACCGTCGATCTTCCGACATTATCTAGGGCACGATCACGATTTATTCTACAGTCTGGCTGTCGCATTGCTGACAAAAGGAACGTTCGGAGTTCACATGGGCTTATGGCAAAGTGAAAGTAAAAGTTCAAAAGCTTTCGTCGGAGATTCAGAGAAAGGTTGATCGAACCGGCCCCCGCCCGCGCGGCAGCGCTGAAGCGGCCCGAAACAAAACACAAAAAGTAGAGGACATACAATACAACGTTACACTTATTAACATTCATGAGGGCGTCTACTGGTATTGGAAAATAAGTATTCTAGAAGTGTAATGTCTCAATTCTCAATTATGCGTAGGCGTGCTATCCACGCCATCGCTTTGTACTCGTAGGTACATCAAACACAGGTATTCGGTCAACCTATTTTACTACTCAGGATATTTTAAGCATCCGGCGTTATTCCAGAAATAAATTCGGAAAAACATTCATTCATTATTTTAAGATTTAGCTTTAAAGTGGAGCCTCGCAGACGAGGCGACTGACAAACATTAAAAGCAATCGCCGCGGCGCTACCTTTGCCAACGCCAACAGACAGGCGTCGGGGAATTTACCGTTTAACTCATCAAAGAGAAAAAGTGATCAGCAACCAATTTTATAATAGCCAGTTCCTATATCAGATCATAGACTACTTATCATTGACATTTAAGAGATAACCGCGTTCAATAGGTATGCCAGCAACAATTATATCCAATGAAAGACACAAACATAAAGTAAGACATGTAATTCGAAGGCCTAGAGTTTTTAGTAGTCGAAATTATTTTAATTTTGTTATAATAAGAGTTATTTACAGTACAGTTCGAAAGGCTCCATTACTGTAATACCTCATTCACTCGTGTCGAAGTGCTGCTGGCTGCTGGTTCGGGAGCCGGAGCAGCGGTCAACGCCACCGCCTTATCCGCTCTCAAATACGCATTATCTTACCTAATTGGTTTTATTTCAAAGCCAATTGGTCTCTTGAATACAATAAGATTTGAAATACAGCGAATAGACGCGTATAAATAGAATACTTGGACAGAGTTAAGACCGACAAGTCAACTAAAGAAACAACGTGATTTACTAAACCAAATATGAACCTTGTGGGATCTTGGCAAGCACATTTTGTGTCGCCGATTAAAGTTTTATTTCTAACAATGAGAGACTAATTAAGTAAAGAGATTGTTTTGTTGATTTAGTTAAGTAAGTGAGTTTTAATTCAACTGTATCTAACGGATCAGGTTCACAGACAATGTGGCCTGCGCAGACAATGGACCTAGTTTTGTGAATACGTCCAGATTTCATTGCAGGATTAATGTCAAGCAATTAAAATTAAAAACCCGTTAAGTTTTCGTTGAACGTGCTGCCGAGAATAGATTGTCGGAAAAATGACCGAAATGCAATTCAGGTTATTCATCCCTGCAACCTGCAACCAGCAGTTACAGTGAAAGATAAATGTAGGAGAAAAAATTGGGTCTTTCTTTTGATATTGCGCTGAGCAGGACTGCTCACGCTCAGTAGGAATATCATTCCATAACCCACACAAGATAAGACTACTTTGATAACAGTGCATTACAGAAACCAGTTCGATTCAGTCCTATCCTAACCTAAAGGTAGGCACTGACCTAGCGCAAGAAAACCTGTTCATCAGACTCGCATGGAACTTTACGGTAAACGAAGTACCTAACAGATGAAAGGCAATGTGAAGGATTAGCCCACGTTGGAGAAGCTATCTGCACCGTACCTAAGTAAACGGTGCGGTAAACAGCTTTTCAATATAAAAATAACGACGGAAAATTTTACTTTCTTCCGTTACTGATCAGTGCATCGCCCTGTATGTGCAATATCTACGCCGGCATATGCAATTTGCAGCGTATCTAAAAAAGTCTACGTTTATACAATGTTCGATGGATGCGCTCGCGCACGCCGCGCCCGCGTCGGCACGAAAGCATGTGGCGTGCTGTATAAATCAGCGTAATAGTAAAGAAAGTGAATTTCAGTTGAACTTCGATCAACAATACAAAAGTTGAACAGCCGTCGGGTTTGCGTCATGGGCATGGGGAGTTGGGGAGCCCTTTATTTTTATTGCTACATCACGGGAATTTCACGGAAGACAATAACGTCTTTTACATATTTCATCCCAGCATAAAAAAGTAACCAATCAGGGATAACGTACTTTCATTAAATTAGAGAACGAATTTTCAAAATCGTTTCAGTTGATTCCAGAGAAAACCCGCCTACATATACTTAAAAGTTTTGAACGCGTTAAGTTGGTGGTTTACAAAATAATATTAACGATAAAGTAAAAAGTAATTTTAGTACTGAATGTGATTCTCGCTATTGATGCGACAGCCTCGAGGTGTCGGTAATGTACTAATATTAAAACTAAATGCCCAGGCCTGCTCGGTCAACTAAAGATTCAAGAATCAATGAAATATGCAGAGAAATACAAATTGTAGAAATAAGTAAATTCATTGTATTAGGTAGTTAGATAACCGACAAACTGAAAAGACGTGAATGGAAGAAACGATAGTAAGGAAAGAAGAACTGGCAACTACGAGTGCCACTAGCTTCTGGCTGGAGAGTTAACATCCAGAAATATTATTGAATTGAATGTAGAAGCAGCAGAGTGTAGTAACGAATTCGCGATTCACAAGTTGTGTAACGAGCACGGACAGGTGGAGCTGATACTATCGCCACGTCTAGCGCTGTTTCCGGCTTCATGCTACTTTTTTTAAACGAAAGCATTCCCGAATAGTTAGAATAGAAATACAACGAGCGGTCCCCGTCCTTGTCGCGCGGTATTTATAACGATACTTCCGCGGCGCGCGCGCAGCCCTACCGCGTCCCGACCGCAGGACCACTCCCGACATAAAGGCAGGCGGTATACTTACAGCAAAAAAACATCAGTCAACGTATACTGGGGGCCTACCATGATCTTTTCATAAACGATCCAAACGCAGAGCAGTTCAATTTAGGCACCTAAACTGAGTCGTCGAAATTGGTACCACGACGTTTACTTCTCAGGGCTGAGTCTCAATGGTTTACAAGTGAATGAAAGACCGATATTGTCTCTGGTACGAAACTGAAACGCTAAGTCGCGAAAGGCATGCCGCTATATGCAAATCAAATATTGTATACTAAAACCTCTTTATTTTGGAAAACCATGTCATTCCGTGTTCTTAGCAACCGTTGTGTTGATTACAAATAAAATGTTTACGCTGTCACTAATCATCGAGTCCCTTTTCTCACTGAAAAATTAGTTTTATCAATGAGGAGTTAAGAAGCACAATGTCGTAAGAACCTATGAAAAGTTATAAAACTTGAATAAAAGTTTTTAAAGTTCTTGAAATTTAAAAATATTACAAGTAAAACATTTAAAATTCCAAAAGAATTGACAGAATGAGTAACTTATACTGAATCGCTAAATTTGACGCTGAAGCGATTCAATTCCCACTCAAGTTAAGCGTCATGGTACGAAAACCGCTTGAAGTGAGTAAGTAAATGAAAATGCCTGTATCGCTGTCGCTGAACCGTGCTTGAACTGAATCGCAAAAGTAACGCCGTGGTACGAAATAGCGATGCAGTTCAGTTTAGAGCCTAAACTGAATCGCATTAAGAGAGCGTGGTAGGCCCCCTGATCTCCATTTGGTCGACCATCCAAACGTCGTCGTGGAATCTCGTTAAATTCTTAGTATTTCCAACAAACAGCGAAATTATCATATCTACGGCCACAATTCACATGTGGCTGTAATTATAAAGATAAGCTTAAATCAGATTTTTTTTCTGCTGATGAAATTTAGATCTTGTCTCCACCAGTTAAGAAGAACATCTAACTCATTTAGTTAAGGATGTTTAAGTTTCCAACAAAGTAAATTTTAAGTAAGCACAATCTTTTAAATATTCAAAGCGTTAAACTATTTTTCTCAATTCGAGCAATGACAAGGTCAAGTTTATTACAAATGGACACATCACAAACCAAACAGTCACGGTCAATCAAATCATTTGCACTACAATTAGAACATCTGCATCGATAAGTTCACGTCACATTTTCTGTTGAGGACTCGGCTGGCACTTATGTGACAAGCTCGCCTCGCTTTTCCAGAGAAATTTAGTATCACTGATTTCAATTTCAAGATAACATATTTCCCGAGATGATAATTTTGGCTGTCTATTAATCAAGACAATTTAAGAAACATACGTGGTTGGTGAAAAGTGAAATTGTCGTCAAGCGCTCACTGTCTCGGTTTGTTTTGAGAGCCAGCGAGCGCGATATGATAAATGTCGTTGACAGTGCGACTGACACAAAAGCATCTAGAAAAGTTATGCACTTCTTTGATATCACTAGTATTAAACTTAATAAACGACAGCAACAATACAAAAACAATGGCAGATTAGGGTTTGATCCATGTGTGTTTGAACTGAATTTGCGTGCGAAATTTACTATGAGCACTTCGGTATAAGAAAATACCAAGAGAAAACCAGCACACACCAGGTAAGCAGTTCAACGGTGTGTGTGTTGCCAACAACAAACCAAGGCCTCTTATTCTGAGAGAGGATAAGGAGATAATAATGATGATCATGAAAGGAAGGATCACGATACAATTCTCGCGCGGTGGTTTATGCTTGTATCGCATCAGAATCATTCGAGCTTTTACAGCTCAGCAAGGCTACTACGAAACTCGAAGTTCGTGTCGTGCGGTCCCTCTGACACTTATACTATTTAATACGAGAGCGAGAGGGACGGCACGATACGAACTTCGAGTTTCGTAGTAGCCCTGCAGCTCAGTTTACTAGTAGGTCTAGGTGACCGTCCTCGATCAAGGGGCAATAGACAATTATCACATTCATGTTCGTAAGCATTATATCTTATTGTAAATAATAAATATGTAATTGATAAGCTAACTGTGTAAATAAGGCGTAGGTATTAATTTCAGTACTTATAAAAAAATCCGAGATGGATATAGCATTGCAACACATACAAGTGCTCAAAAGTGGCTGTTTGCAGTGTTTGCTAATCCCAGGGACCCGATACAAGGAATCAAGATAAAGCGCTACGTTTCATCACACGCTTCGACATGTGTACCTATGTATCAGTGCACGTGGTGTCAGCGTGCCGGTTAACTCACTCCGCCGCCGCTACGGGAAACGGACCATCTGCCATCGCCGCCAGGAACGGTTCGCGACCAACCCGTCTTATATGGCTCGTCAACTATCTTTCAGCGTGCATCATTCAATTAAGAAATAGGTAGAGGTTGTAAATGTACTTCATCAAGCACAACGATAAATAGATACGTTTTGTCTATGAAAGCGGGCAAATTAGACGTGTGATAATAAGTATCAATTCTAATGTAAAGAGAGCTAGATTGCAAGTAGATGCATCTAGCGTCTTGGGGTTGGTACTACGAATAATATTATTTATTAATTAATATTAATTATTATTCGCAGCGTTGGTAGCAGAGAAGGTAGCTGTCTCTTGTTACGTGTGGCAAGCTAATGAGTTTTAGTTTATAGATATGAACTTTAGCAAAGTAATGCCCGGGTTCAATGAATTAGTAGCTCCTTGCTTGATAGCAAATTCCTTTTAGTTCCAATGGTGTTTTTAGTCAGATCTAATTAAAAAGTCTGTCCATCTTTATGTGTGTGTATCGTGCCAAAGAATTGTACCTAACTAAAATGCCTAACACGCCTAAACGGTAATTGTAAACCTATTTATGTCCGTTAACAAAGATTTACATTCAACCTCGGCTACAGCGTTAGTAAGATAAGAAGCTCTGTTCTAAATGTGACAAAAACATCTGACAAAGACTTAGAATTAAATAATGCGAAGAAACCGCCGTCCAGGCGCGGATCAAGTTTCGCGGTGTGCCCCTACACGCGGAAACAATAGCAAGCTCGTTGCAATTAGAGGCTTGTAGCCGCGCGCTAAAATACACGTCTGTTTGTTCGCACGTCTGCCGCTCGCTCCGGCCGACCTGACATCATAACACATTCGTTTCTAATTTAATTAGACGCGACTACGATACGTAAGTGTCGGGTATTAAAGGGAATCGCATTAGTCAATACGATAGCCTAAATCCGAGATCGTTGGCTGGCATTAACATCGCATGCTAAAAAAAATAACGGAATGGAGAACATAAACGACATATTGTCGAAGCTACTTTGCTGCTACTTCATCATGTCATGGTGCAAGTAAGTTGTTTTTTATATCTTCAAGTATAATCATATACAAACAACACGTTTAATGAAATTTACACCATAAATGCAAGCAAAATCTATTGTTTGGACTCCAAATAGAGAAGCCCGATTCGGCTTACGAGCGCCGCCAGGCCCTACTGGGCCCGCACTTAACCATACCATAGTCTTCTTAACATTTTAATAACGGATAAGCAGCGACCGTTTATATTGTTTAGACATCAATGTCAGTCCGAAATGAGTCTAATTTGATCTTGGCAGAGCCGAAGTCTGTGGGATGTTGCGATTGCGAATCGCGCATGCGCGATGATCATCGGCCAGTGTTTCGAAATAAAAAATATCGAAGAACGTGCTCAAACTCAAACGAGAAAGGAATCACCAGCTCCAGGGTGCGAAGCCGCTGGCGCCGCCGCCGGAGCGGCGAGTTCCGCATTGCGGCCTGCGGGGACAGCGGCGTCCTTCGCGCGTTTAGGGAAGATATAAATACTCCAACAGAGGTTGTTGCGCCCGACGAGGAATACCGGATAATGGGGCTGTAAGCGCCAACAAAATCACTACCAAGCAGAGTTTAATGATCCGAGGTTGCGGATCCAACGTCATTTCATGAACATGATGTATAGCATTTATGTACGTATTATGTCTTTGTCGTCTGTTCACTAGTGGCGCAGGAATGTGATTTTCGTTCAAACCATCACCGTGACAAGCAGAGCGGTGAATGATAATCGCAAGTGTTTGAATGAGGTCGGGCACGTCAGAGTGACACGCGAGGTTATATTGGTCAGTCAGTTGCGGTTGCGACGGTGTGGAACGCGCGTGATGAATGGACGATCGTTCGAAACCGGGCAGTCCCCTGAGTCGCCGGGCCCCGGGACCCCGACGGGGCCCGCGGGCGCTGTCAACAACACTGGCTCACAACACTGCGCGCGGCGGTCATTGGGTCACCGAGCAGGGCCGGCGCGCGGCGCTGCCCGGGCGGCCGCGGCGGCCCACTTGGCCGCGCGCCGACCTAAGCGTATTTCTGCCCTCCGCCCTGGTCGACTCACCTTCGGGGTGTAGCCTCTGCGGGTCGAACCACGCATCTGCAATAGAAGTCTGCGCGTTAGCGGGTTAGTCGCGACAGGAAGGAAAGCGAGCGAAGCGAAGCCGGCGCGGGGCGGCACTTACGGGGGTTGAGCACGCTGCACAGGGTGGGCCCGGAGTCCGTCATGGTCGCACTTTACGTAACGCGGACGATATTGGCGGCAACGGACACGCGCCGCGCCCGACTCTCGCGTCGATACTGGCGCGCCGCGCGCCGCGCGCCCCGCGGGCGGCCGCGCATGCGCCCCGCGCCTGCAGCCCGCCGCACATCGCACATGCTCGCCGCGCCGCGCGCCGCGCACCCGCAGTGCGCTGCACGCGCTTGCAGTAACAGGTGTTAGTTACGAAACATCGGTAGAGGGAAGTGCACTTAGAATAGGCTTGTCACATTTACCGGTACTTAAATCTTACACGTCACGCTTAAGTTTGTACAGGTACGTCGAAAGCACTGCTGAGATAACCATGATGATGGATGATGGATATTTTGGATGAATCCCAAACCAATTGTTTACCTAAATAAACCAAGCATGAGTTTAACGGCCGGAGCGCTGGCTGGGGCAAGGGTCAGGTCGGGAGCCCTGCGATAACGACCGCAGTTACTGTTCATTACCTACTTACTGGTTCTATTTCTTTATCCACTTTTTACCTACCTAAATGTCAGTCCGCCGTCTGAGACGTTTCCACCGGACCGTACCGGAGTGTCACCTCTGAGACGCACCATGGCGGCCTTGTATTATCTGCACCGATGACTCAGGCGTCCACCTTGATGTGATGACGCCATCCCCCATCGCAAACATTACCGAAGCATTACCCTGATTGCAGCTTTATGTATTGTAACTACTTACATGCTTGCTTTATACACTAAATGAAAGGAACAAGATGAAAGCAAAGTTTTAAATAAAGATGCGTAAGAGACTGAAAGACTTAAGATCACTATTGAGCAGTCTTGGGAGAGTACCTACGACAAATTCAATAACAAATATTTCATCGCAAAGCCGAGAGCCCAGATAACAGCTAGACGCAGATCTGATGTGAAGTATGTATAACTAGCTTTTTCGTGCGCGTAGACAACATAAGTAGTAGGTACAAATATTGTTTTTTTAATGGAAGGCGGCGGTGGTGATTTAAATAATCACGCATCTAATTTCATAATGATTCTTCCTACTAAATGAAAAAGTTTTGCTTGGATGAAATTTGACACACGGGTAGTTTATTAAGTACAGGATTAACAAATAGGACAATTCCGGAAAAATGCAAAATTGGGGGGATAGAAATAAGTGAATTCATTGAGACCAATAAAAAAATCTTTCACTTATAGAAAGCTACACTGTTTATGATACACAAAGACAACTTTTATCCTGAGAAAGTATAAAGTTCCCGCGGGATAGAAATAAGTCTGTTTAAAAAACACTAATAGACGTTCCTGACAGTGAATAAATGAATATGAATTCGAATATGACTATAGTAATTGGCTCAGGCTACTACTCTCCGGGAAAATGAAAAATTCGCTCGGGATAGAAGTAAGTAAATATAACTTCGGGGCCGATTCTAAAAATTCTTTCAGCAGTAAAAAGCTTTTTACTATGCCTGATTGACAAAAGCTAATTTTCCCCGGCAAAATGCAAAATTCCCGAGGGATAAAAATAAATAAGTGGATCGACCGAGCAAAAACATTTTTCACTCATAGAAAGCTGTACTGTTTCTGATTGAAGTACTTAGGTCATTTTTGTCCCGAGAAAGTGTAAAGTTCCCGTGGGACAGAAATTACTATTGTTAATCAGTCTGTAGCTTTCTATTAGTGTTTTTTTAATCAGCCTCGAAGTTAAATTAACTTATTTCCATCCCGTGGGAATTTTGCATTTTCCCGGAGAAAAAGTAGCCTACATGAGTGAGTGTACATACTTTTATCCCGCGGGAATTTCGCATTTTCCCCGAGAAAAATAAAATATGTGAGTCAGGGATAATCAAGCTTTCCATAGGTGAAAGATTTTTTTTAAATCAGCCCGAAGTTGAATTCACTTACTGCCATCCCGCGGGAATTTTGCATTTTCCCTGAAATAAAGTAGCCTTCGTCAATCGGGGATAGTATGTAGCTAGTAGTTGGTGAAAGAATTTTTAAAAGCAATGCCAAAGTTGAATTTACTTATTTCTATCCCGCGGGAATTTTTCATTTTCCCGGAAAAAAGTATCCTATGTCAATCAGCAGACACTGTAGCTTACTTTTACAGAATACTGTAGCTTACTTTTGGAGAAAGAACTTTTAAAATCAGACCCGAATTTGAATCCACTTTTTTCTATCCCGCGGGAATTTGTCATTTTCCCGAAGAAGAGTAGTCTATACTAATGAGGAATAGTGTAGCTTTCTATTGTTGGTTTTTTAAATCAGTCCCGAAGTTGAATTCAGTTTTTTCTATCCCATGGGAATTTTGTAATTTCCCCAAGAACAAGTAGCCTGTCATTTGGGAATAGTCATATCACATAATATGTAAGATTCTTTGAAATCAGCTTCGAAATCGAATTAATTTATTTCTATCTCGAGGGAATTTTGCGTTATCCCGGATAAAAAGTAACCTATACAACACTCGAGGTACATGTATGCCAAATTTCAAATCTCTAGCACCAGTAGTTTAGGCTGTGCGTTGTCTGTCAGTCAGTCAGTCAGTCACGGTACTGTTTTATAGGTATAGATAAACCTACCTACCTAACAACATTTCGTTGGATATT
This sequence comes from Choristoneura fumiferana, assembly GCF_025370935.1. NCBI lineage: Eukaryota > Metazoa > Arthropoda > Insecta > Lepidoptera > Tortricidae > Choristoneura > Choristoneura fumiferana. Next base: position 173,003 of record NC_133481.1, read on the forward strand.
TTCCTAACAGCAATTCAATTTTGTAAACACAGTACTGTTGGTATCATAATGTAAGGCAGCCTTTGTAGCAACGGGCACGTGCCGTGCTTCATATCATAATTTACAACCAAATAACCAATCATACGCTTATAAAACAAAACGTTGACCCCATTGTGTACCTACGGCAAGAGTTACAACAGTGTAACTGTAATGAGGATTTAAATATTGGTCTGTGTCTGATGTAAACAAAACTTCCACCCAACTACACCAGTAAAACTAAGTTGGCATGGCAAGTTGGTTTCGGAAGCGACTAGCGAGCGACCGCCGCCGGCACTCGACCTTCATGCCTTCATGCTACCTGAATTATCGAAGGATGATACTCTAATCTAACCCAGGAGTTTCCCAAACTTTTTAGTACAGTGACTTTCTTTACAGGTCGTAATTGTTTTACGAAGCCCTTATAAAAGAAAATAGACGTGGCAACCCTGAATAGATACTGCGTGACTTGAGCGCACCGTCTCCTCGGACACAGTTTGGGAACCCTTGCGCTAATCTAACCAACGAGTTGAACGATGACGAAACGTCTGTCCAAGGTTACAATAACAAATAATAGGAAAATTTATATTATTTGTTACTGTAACAAATAAACAAAAAAAGAATAAAAAATGTCGCTGTACCTAATTGTGATGGGAAACATAATAAGACTTAAGTTAATTATTACCTATATTGTCAGAGTTTGCAAAATCTAAATACATAATCAGAATAGATCGAGGTACCTCTAGACTAAAGTTAAGGCATAGGCGCTGGGGATACGGGTACGTCGGTAATATTTTAATAGTCATAATCATAATAGTCAGTCAGACAAAGATACGTTAAGTTGACAATGGGAGTCTATCATTCTTCTAGCGACGTTACATAGCCACCCTAACAAGTGCTTTCATTAGGTAGTAAACGTTCATTACATAAGTGATAATATGTTTAAGAGGAAAAGGCGTGGGCGATTTTTACGCCTGATAATTTGACTGATGATGATGATGAACGGTCTGTGTGTGCCTGCCTAATGGCACTCCCACCCATTAAGCCGACCTCGAACCTGCCAGAGCTAACAAACAACACTAAGCGTACGCGTACACAAAGTAATTGGTACGAAATATAAGGTGACAACTTGACAAGTGCAGTTTTACAGTATATCATGCGGGCCCCGCACCGCACTGTGAATGAAATTGTGGATGACTATGACAAAGGACATGATGCAATACCAAATTGCAAAATGAACAACGATGTTATCAGTACAAACCCTAAGAACACGGAGAGCGAATACAACTTTACATATTTCGAGCGAAATGTTAGAGACGATTATGCGACCATCAACAGACAAGATGCTTTCGATTTTCTTGCACGAGTAAGAAAAAAGGTACGTTTTTGTGGTATCTAAGTCGTCGTTTCTAGGTCTCAGTAAACGGCGCACATAAGTGTGTGCAGGCTTGTTGTGGTCGCGGGTGACTCAGCGCGGGCACGCGACCCGCCGGTGCGCACCTCATTGCCCGCACCGTGATTCATTTCATTAAGCCTTATATTACAATGTTTATAATTAAACGAATTTGGGGGGATTTTAGCAACATGGCGATATAAAGGGTAGATTGGGCCACAATCAGATTTTGGCTTGATGTTTAAATTAAATTTGTCTGAGTCAACTGCAATAATATTTAACCAGTAAAAGCTGTTTCCAACCCATCCAACCACCCAAGACCAAACCCATTATCTGGCAAATAAACCATTTCATTTCATTTAATCTCGGTCGCATGGGAAATTGTCTACGGATCAGATTGAAAAAGATCTTAATAAAAAGACTAGTCTAGCTGTATCTAACATAATATTAAGGATTTGGAGGATGGTCGAACTTTTCGAATTTGATCCATATGCGGCAAATAAAAAAAAACTGCATATTTAGTAGCTCCCGTGTTGGTTTCTCAAAATTTTACAAATTTATTTTTAAAAAATACTAAAGGAACTGTCCATTAGACCCGAAGTGCTGGCAGCATCGTTGGACAAGTAAATTGTTGAGAGAGGAAATACTCACGGTTTCGGATCTACATTATCGTCACTACTTTAAAAAAAACCCGCATCTCAAAATGGATAACTTTTCTGAGTGCACTATATGACCATTGACAGGTTCAATTTTGTTGACGCATTGATTTGAGATACGAGATTTTTTCAAAGTAGTGACGATATGCATTAAACTTTTATCTCAGAGAACAAATTAAATATTCAAAAACTTTGCGGCCGACACCCGACAAACCGTCGAGAGCGCTCAGGGCCTTAACCAAGAATATTTTAAGATGCAAAGCGGCAAGTAACCGAGCTCTATACAGTATTGTCCCGACGGAATAATGCGGCAGGTAGTTCGTGCGTGACGCGGCGGTATAAATACATATACGTATATAGTGACGTCACCGCACCTGCATCGATTTACAGCCAAAGCATCCATAGGATCCCTCTTTCAACAGGTCCGTCTCCAAATCGAACCTTAATCTTTTAACAACCCATTGGTTTAGATTAGTAGGCATTAGCTAACCAGTTGATCTATAAAGATTAAGATATAAAGAATCATCTATTGGACTTGGACTATAAACTGGCCAATAGGTTCTTGATTTAAATGTAAGTTCTATAATGAAGCACTTATAAAAGCATTAAGAATCAAATGACAAGTTAAATTCAGACTATTAAGTGTAGTTGTATTTAGGTCTTGTTTTAAGTAAACAGTTAATAATGTAAAAAAATATCCGAACTTTTGTTGTAAAGCTAAACATAACACTGCTACTGTACTGCCCCACATAGGTTAAGCACAAAGCAGTCAGATATATCATGAGAAATGGTCAAAACAAACATAATATTTCCCCTCACATTATATAGACAGTTTAAAAGTACAGTTTTTTAAACTTGTAAAGATTTTTTGTTAAAACAAATGTAGGCATAGAATCTTTTTTGTAGAGATTTTTATGTAGATTTACTTATGTCTTAGAACATTTTTTGCTCTGGGCCAGCATTTACGCTTTTAGTACCTATGTGGTTTAAACCACCATTCCCTACAACTATGCCAAATTCGCTTAACACGAGTTTTTTCCCCTGAGAGGCAGTTTTTGGTCTTCGTTTGGTGGCTATTAGTAGATGTAATGTTCAAAGATAATAAATGAGAACCGCAACTGAATGAACCCAGGCACATCAGTACATAGTTCTGGCAGCTTTAGAAATATTTTACTTGAACAATAAATGGATGGATGACAAATCTACGACTACACGAACTCAAAATCATCTCTGAACCAACGCGACGTACCAAATGCACAGGACGAGCTGACCCGGCGCGCGGTTCATCGATTTGCGCGTACAACTAGGACATGAAACATCCTATCTACATAGTTATATATCGAGAACATCACCTGACAGGCTAACTAAATAGATAGCCTAGGTACTCAAAGAAAAAAACATTTAGTTTACTTATGCTACAAAGCTATTCGACCTAGTTTGTGGACATGGCTTGACAAAAAGCGCATCATGGAAAATCTTTTCAGAAAAAGCGACGTAGTTGCTTAATCAACCAATGCTGTTAGTTCATTCTGTCCCGAATTGACTTTCTCCGCGGACAATGCGCGCACGCGGGCGCGAAGAATCAAGAAATACTATTGTTCGCGAAAAGTGGACTAAAGGGGTGAACCCGCACGTTGAAACCGAACTCGGTATTGTGTGTCAGTCTTCATGGCGCTAATTTACGTTTTCTTTTTTCACTCGTGTATAACACCCAATCGAATGCAGCTTACATAGTTTGACTGTATCTTTCCAATGATGGAACCCCCAGACCCAGACCGAGCAGGGCGGCAAGTAAGTAGGTATGCGTCGGCCGCACGTCGTTTATCGATCCAGACTTCAGCAGGCCCCGCCCGCCGCCCCGCGCGCCTTATTACAGCCGTCTAGGGTTTTCCGGAAAACCCAGCTTAGACATACGGTGCAGTGCCAGCCAGCTCAATTATGTATGCGATGTCAATATGCTGAACATATTGATTTTCTGCCGCAAGGAATATCTAAAGAGTAGATAATCTAGATCTGGTAGAAGTCAGGAAGTAATATTGTACTGCAAAGTTTTTGAGAACTTTTCGAAACTTGCAAAATTGGCTGGTTCAACTCAAACAACATTCGTAAGTGTGAATGCTAGCAATCATTCGAACATTGTTTTCGCATTACGATGAATAGGTATCTAATAAATGATTGCATGCGCTGATAGCACTTAACACCAGTCGCCTGCCCCCGTTGTGCAGGGGCGAAGCGGCGTCACTCGAAACAAGTCGAGTCGGGGGGCAGAAAGGGCTCGGGCTTTTGCGACGTATTTTTGAAGGCCTCGGAATTAGGTCAGCGGAGTTTCGAGATTTGCTGACGTAGAAGAGCGGCTACTGGTAGCGAGCTATAATATAACTATGTCTATACGGATACGAAGAGAGGAATTTTTATTCGCGCACAGTGCATATAATGTGGGACGTAAATAGAACGACGGCGACTAAACACAGTGCCGTGTCGTGGATGCGCCATGGCGACACCCAATGGCACATGATCAATGACAAATAATTGCAGATAATAGTGCCGCAGCAGCCAAAAGTGAATCTATCTAACGCACATTCAATATAGGTATGATGGAAAACTTTCGAGACGGAGAAGGATTGACTGTTCAATAGATATGTGAGATAACATCACAAGCTCCAATTCAGTCAGCAGTAGCGTAGCGAATAAGTTGACAACAACCAACAAAATTACTTCCGTCCGTGCCTAAATCCCAGATCCTTACGCAAAGTGACACTTACAGCCGCGATGACTATTCGTCCGCTAAGAATTTCGTGTAAACGATGGAAAAATAGAAAGCCGTAAATTCAAAGAGCAGAGACACTGGGAGGGGAAGTCTGTACTCACACGTGATGGCGTCGCCGGATCCCATTTTGATTAAGTCACAATTATATCACACAAAAGGCAATGGTCCTCAAAGAGTGAGTCACTGGAGGTTGAGGCGCGCGAGGTCGCAAGGCCACATGGAGCCGGGGCGGTGCGTGAGCAACTCGCGTGAGCTCGGCCGCGAGTAGGGTTTGGTTGTGAGCGGGCCGCAGTTCGCGACTGCTGCTAAAAATAGCGATGGTGGCGTCCGCCGTGCCCGCGCGCGGCGCGCCGCATGCACTCGCCGCCGACACCAGGGTTCCCGGACTGTTCCAACAGACGCTTTACGGAATAAATATACCCAATTCGTAACTTTAACGTTATCACAGAGACCTGTCAAGGAATTAGATGCCAAATACGTAGTTATTTGTAAATATTTCATAAGGAAAATATTTCAGCAAACAAACGATGAACACGTCGAGAAACCAAGCCGTCTGGTGTCTGCGGATCCCTAGCGAGGGAGCCGTAATACGCACTTGAATCGTCATATTGATATTGCTGGATCTTTTACGACCGCTTACCGATGGCGTCATTGATGAAATGGTTTGCGCTCACAGTTTAAACCGCTGCTGCAAAGCAAAATAATATAGAGAGAATTCAGGCCTATATTTCAGGAACGAAATGCTGCTTCATAAAGGCACTAGGTACCTACATCATGACAATTCGTCTGACTGATCTGAATGTTTTCTAGCAAAGAGCAAACAGCGGAACTTTCACATTGTTAGCTCTCACGGCCGTGTTCATGTTAGATAAGATAATGCATTTATCTTACTTTTCTCGCAAATTACCTACTTACTGATAACAGCAAAACCGAATGTTCGATGTGATGCGCCAAACTCAGTGTAAAAGTATTTATGGTCTTAGTATCACTCATGTCACGTAATTTTCTAGCGAAATGATTAGAAATCATAGTTTTCTTAATAAGTTAGGTATAGTCGGCGGTGGCGGTGAGTCACGCCGGGGAGCGACACGCGCACAGGTTCGTGGATACCAACCAAGCGCATCGATTTTTTGCGCCGTCAAGTGCCAATACAATACGTACCTATAGCTTTACGACATCACGGACACCGAGCAAATGTAGGGTTTACGAGCAAAATATTTATCTGTTGATTGGAGGATAAGGATAGCGTGTCGAGAGCTGCGGGCTTTGCGCGGACATCCTTTCTTTCCGGATGCAGCGAGCGGCGTGGGCCGTTTCAGCGGGTGCCGTTACCCGCGCGGCTGCAACGCGGTCATCGCTCTTGCCGCTCCGCCACCTCGGCAGACCTCCCGCCCGCACGCGCTCAGCAGACCCTCCCACACCCCCTCGCCCCGATCATAGACGATAGTGCTGAACAATGTTAGGAAAAAACTAATGACCCGTGATTCATCACGCGCCTACAAGAGCTTTTTGCTCGCTCGTGAAGTATGTGAGCCCGGCGCACACGCGGCGACAGCGAGGCTTCGTCCCGCTGCAGGCCGCCGCGCCGCGGCCTTGAGCGACGCGGGATCCAGCGCTGCACAAAAACACCGCGCGCCGCGGGAGCGGAACTTGCGAAAATGGACGATGAAATCATGTCGATGAAAATAGAGTTCGGCTAACACCTTTGAATATTAAATAGGTCATTATTGCTTTACAATTTCCTACATTTTACAGAATCGTGGCTAATCTGGCAAACAAAACCATGTTGACGTCATGATAGCATGACAGCAATGTAAGAATACAGAAGGACAACAATGTCTTACCGAGTCCCATCTGGCAGAAGATGACTTCGGCTTCGATGACGTGAGCGATTGGGGTGCGTGACGTCTCCTTGGCGGGCTTCGGCGGCGCAGCAGGCTCGGGCGGCGCGACCACGGGCTCTGGTTTCGGGGCGGGAGCGGGCGCGGGCGCGGGCGCAGCAGGCTCCGTCTTCGGCGGTGCTGCTGGCTCGGGCCGGGACACGGGCGCCAGCTCCGGAGCCGGAGTCGCGACAGGCACGGGTGCCGGTGCGGGGGCGGGCGCAGGTGCCGGAGCGGGGGCGGACGCGGGTGCCGGAGCGGGGGCGGGCGCCAGCACCGGCGTGGGATCGGGCTGCGGCGCCGGCGGCGGCGGCGCGGGCCGGTGCAGCGGCGACTCGCCGGCGTCAGCGTCGGACTCGCTGTCGGTGAACTTGTCGGCGAGCTGGTCGGCCAGCTTGTCGGCGGCGGAGGGCGCGCGCGGCTGGTCCACGAACTCGTCGCGCTCCATGTCCAGGAAGTTCTGCGAGGCCAGGCGCGCGGCGGGCGCGGCGTGCAGCGGGGACTCGCCCGCCTCGTCGCGCCGCCCCTCGCGTTCCAGGTGCTCGAAGTCGTCCGTGGAGTCCTGCTCGCGCTTCATGGGCGGGTGGGGCGCCGCCGGCCCCTTGTCGCCGCTTTCCAGCCCTCCCAGAAGATCGTCCAAGTTGTCCATCTTCGAAAGTGTGTTAAAAATGCTAAAATCCTAATTAGCGAGAATTGCGTCGCAGAGGGTGCGGTGGAAGCTCGATAAAGTTTGTGCGGAGTGTGGGCGGAGTCGTGCAGCGGGTCGCGCCGGGCGCCGGGGACTGACTCGCGGTGCGGCCTGCGTGGGGACTGCGGTGCTGCACTACTTCACTCTGCACGACGAGCGGTATTACTCATAGTCGACCCCACCGATGCGCCGCGCCTGCCCTCGTTAGCCGGTATGACCGCGAAAATAAACAATTCAAAACTTAATCACGAATAAAATTGAATAACTCGTACTAAAAAAACTTTTTCTACAATACTGTAAGGACTATGTGAATCTTTTAACGTTGGCGGACTCAATGCAGGAAAATGCAAAATTATCGACTTCCAGTTCCAGTTCCAACCAGTCTGTTTTACCGACCGAGTCGAATTCGAGCTCATTTGACAGCTCGAAAATTGATCAATCGTCGTTCAAAACATAATTTGCTTTAAGTCTTTCTGATTACTATTACAAACATTTTGAATGAATGATCATATTTAAAAAAAATTGATTGAAAGATCATATGAATTTTTTTTTGTAGTTGAGTTAAAGAAAATACATTCGAAATACAAAAGAAAGTGATATAGTGGTGTGAGTGAAAGTGGTATATTATTATCATTTATGCAATAATTAGTATTTGAACATCACTACAGGCACGCGGCCCATTTTGAAACTTGAAAAACAGTAAGTGTGTTTATGGCACCATTCTACAAGTGCGAGATATATTATGAACAAGTATAAAGTTCTTTTGATGGTGTAAAAATAACTAAGCTTTGTAATATTGTGTTATAAAATTGAAGTGCATGTCAAATATTGCACGTGCTTGTGATTAAATTGGAAAAACGTTTCTTGTGACAGCTCATGGCGGCTGTCAATGTCAAATGTCAGAGTGAGGTCAGAGTATGTCATGTTAAAATGTGTCATGTGCGGATGTCAGATTATGTCCCTGGTGTGACCAGGTATGGCAATGTCCGCAAAACTACATAATTGGGGCTTCGCGGATGTTGTAGCCAGTTAGACAAAAATGGCATTTTGCAGCAAAAATTAATGCAACGTTAATAGAAATTTAGTACTTTACAAATTCTTTAAGTTTCACTTCCAAGTAAGCTTTTAGACAAGAAACGAAAATAATTCAGAAGATTATATCACTCAATATTTTTCATTTCACAGTGTTATATTCTTATATTCCTAATTTATATGTAGTTGAAACGTAAGCGAGAATCAATAATTAGAAAATAAAAATAAAATGACACATTAATTCGACAGAACAAGTCTATAAACATTTCCAAAGAAATACAAATCAGTAGTAATAGGGAATAAGAATGGAACACAATTTTTCTGTTATTAAACTCAACTTCACATTCACTGGTGCGTGTGAAGTTCCCAATCCGCACTGGGCCCGCGTGGGAACTACGGCCCAAGCCCTCTTGTTCTGAGAGGAGGCCTGTGCCCAGCAGTGGGACGTATATAGGCTGGGATGACAAACTCAACTTGGGATAAAATGGGAAAATGAAACAGATGATTTAAAACTCATCAATATCTCTTGTAAAATAATGAACGCCCAAGTAAAAGAAGTTTATTTAATATTTCGTTGAACATGCATACATTACGCTTATACAAATGAAGAATTTTTCCAGAATTTAGTCAAACAATAGCTAACCTAACCAGCAAAAAGTTGGAAAACCCCCACTTTGTCACTTCAAAGTTCAATATCTCAAAAACGGCTAAACCGATTTTGGAGAAACATGTCTAAGAACTCGCATTCAAATCGGTCCACCCGTTTTAGAGCTGCGGTGCCACAGACACACATAGCGGTTAAACTTATAACACCCCTCTTTTTACGTCGGGGATAAAAATATATTCAAACGATTAAACTGGCCCATTCCCAATTAGAATAACAAAATTAAAGCTCTTTTTACCAAAAGTTAGCAAAATTCAATTTAAATCTGGCCACACTGGTCCGTTTCACCTCTGTCACTTCGAGTCGAGTAGGCCGCAGAGTACTGTCGATAAAGCAGATCCGTGGCGTAGCACTGTCAGCAAGTACAGCGCATAGCGTAAGTTTTGTATTAGATTACAAGAGCTGCGAGAAAGCTAAAGCATTGCTACAAAATTTCATTCTGACAAGTTTCCCTGCGGTGTGATATCATATCAGTCAGTCACTGTCAGTACTAAAGTGTGTCCAGTGCGGTGCATTCACAGCTATGGAAACGTCGTCGGCGAATGGTTGCATTTACTCGAATAAATCAGAAACGTCAAAAACACCGCAAGAATGTAACGGAAAGGAATCTAGCATCAATGGCACGATAAGTAATCGTAAGAATGGCTATACGAAGTCTGCAACATCACTCAATGGAGTCGGCGTGAGTATATTATTTTAACCTCTCGCTGATTTATGAGGAACTTTCTCTGGAGCGCGGTAATTCCCGGCGACGGCCGCGGCCGCGGCTCGCTGGGACGCTCGGCGCGGCGTCGCATGGCTTGCTGTGGTCATGAGTAATATTAGGCACATTTATGGAGGCCGACCGCGCCGCTCCGCCGGCCGCCGTCCCGCCGCCACCGAACACTTCAGCAGCCACTCAAGCGTGAAACATTCCAATATGAGGTTTTCAATCTACTTATATTATCAAATTTAAAAGAAATTGTGTGATGTTTATATGATATATTCCAGTTGAATTCCATGTACTATTAGAATATGACTTTATTATCAGTATAATATAATTATGGGGACAATGCTGTATTACTTTAAACTTGCTTCTTCACTAGGATCTTAACTTCCATCAATTCACCTGCCTTCTAAATCAGCAGTTCTTAAACTTTTTTAGTGATGGAACCCTATTGGAAAACTAATTGTTTGTCAGAGCACACTTTGAGAATGGCTATCCTGTAAACCTAATACCTAATACCCTACAAACCCTATAAATTATTATGTAGTCAAATCAGGAATCATTGAACTGCAAGCTGAATTAAGAAGCAGCTTAACAATGAACACATTTTTTTATTTGCAACTCCCAGTTGATGTCTTCTTCTTTTGGTCTACTCTACATGTTAAAACTCACCAGAGAAATTGAAAACATGTCTATGTGGCCCCAATATTTTCGCGATTTTTTTATCATAGATAGATTTACATAAAACATATTTTTGTGAAGAAGTAGCATATTTATCGAATGTTTTTTTGCTCACACAATGTGAAAACTATATACCTATATTACACGGCAACGGCAGGCAACCAGTCTGTCTGTCTAGTTGAGCTGAGATTCAATCGAGCTACATCTTTGCTTACTAATCCTAATTAGACTATGACTGATTATCAATGTTTTATTGCGAAAAGATTTTAGAAGGCAAATATATGGACTTTTACAGTACATGTCGAATTTGCGGAATTGATACTGAAATTGTCTTAATGAAAAGAAATCGCGAATTTAAATAATTTATTGAATCAGGCGTTATTTTGCGGGGGTCCATATCAATGAACTTTAAAAGTATTACTTTGCTCAGCCGCGGCCTTACGATAGCGTCTATGCAACAAATGTGTGTTCATGCAGCTCCTCCGCCTCCACACTGCGCTCGGTTGTTTTATGCCATAAACGCCGCGTTAAACGCAATGCGTTTGGTGCACATAAATTTGCATCAGATAATCTAATTACCAGACATGCGTTTGCTCACCGCGTAAGACAATGTTTGGTAATTAGATTATCTGATGCAAATTTATGTACACCAAACGCAAACGCATTCACTGCCACCAGACTTCCATAGGTGCCACCGACGCACATATGCGTTCAAAATGTATGAATATTTATGACAGCGGCACTGGGCGAAATTCCGCAAACGCACATGTGCGTCGGTGGCAGTGATTGTGTTAACGCAGCGTTTATCGCATAAAATGAATACTTAGTTTAAAACAGTTTGTCTTCCATTGTAAAGTAGGTAAAGTGCAAATATAACGACACGGCCAAAGTTATAAAAATATGTATACACGAATTTATGCATGTATGTATGTATTTATGCACTTAACAATAAGTGTATAAGTACATATTTTTGTAACTTTGACCGTGTCGATATCTGTGCACTTGACTGTACCTTCTTTTTATCTACTCCTAAAGTAACTGATGGCTATATGGCTATATGTCTCTTAGTCGCATCGTTGTCTTATTTGTGTGTGAGATGTACAGTTCATAGGGTGTCTTATTTGGCTGGCTTGACTGTGTTTGTGCTCTTTATTTTTATCCTTACTACAATGAGTTATTTCCATCGCAACATTTGTTCCCGGTCATTACATTATCGCTTATGATTATGACTCATTGTCATTTCATTGCTCGTAACATAATTCTGAAAATAAACCACGTAGAAGTTTGTAGTGTTAAAATGAAACAAACATGCTCTACATAGGTATACTTTTCGATTTGGTTACTCCAGTTTGATTTGATATTGTATTACAAATTATAACTTTTCTTGTCCCTTCATTGTGTGAGTAATGTTTGGTCGATTGCAATTGTATGTATGCGCTAGCCCTTACATGTAGTTATTATACTAGATGCCTACAAGTTACTTACAACAAGCAAAATATTATATAGCAAAATGTGATACTTACCTCCCTAACAGATTTTAATGTTTTATAGTTTTAAACTGAACTACTATAGGTAAATTGGACGTGGTAACGGAATTTCTTGACTATTCTCTTTGCTAGTCAATGGAGCAGTAGGTACGGACGAGTACACGACAAATTATATTTCTTCAGATAAGTACGATAGGTATGTAGGTGGTCCAATTTCGTCAATGAATGCGATGTTCTACGCCGGCGCCGTGCGCTGACGTAAGTACCTAGTGCTAGCGAGGTGCTGGCGCACGCATGGGAAAAAAGTGTGTTTTGAGTCAGCAGGGCTACTACGAAACTCGAAGTTCGTGTCGTGCGGTCCCTCTGACACTTATACTATTTAATACGAGAGCGAGAGGGACCGCTCGACATGAACTTCGAGTTTCGTAGTAGCCCTGCAGCTTTCTTAGTACAGTCGCAGTAGGTACGCTTAATCGAACGTCAGTGCACTTTTTTCCGCGCGTTTGTATTGTACCTATGTGTGTGATAATAAAATAGTTCACGACTGTTCAGTTAAAGAGTGTCAATACTGGCCCATTGACAATGGTGTTCCAACTCGGACAGCTAAAATTCCAACATAATATTATATGTTATTTTTCCTCAATCGTGTTTTGTAATTGTTGGGTGCGACCGCACCGCGCGGCGCTGCGCCGGCGCCTGGTGCTGGCTGTGTCCTTGATTCTCTTAATTTTCACAATAACGATAATGGCTGGAAGTTTCAGAGCTACAAAAATTACGAATAGGGTTGTGCCAAACAACTTTGAAACTGGAGTTCTAATTTGGTACAGTTCTGAAGAGTTTTTGCTATCGAGGTACTCTCTACCGACTGTACCTACGGACGGTCCATAATCGCAGCAGATGGAACTGATTGTTTGTTATTGTCAGGTGCTATTTACAAGTACCAACACCAACTCACAAAACTAGCTGTTGCTCGCAACTTTGTCTTACGTTCCTCACAAACTTTGCTTTTTCCCGGTCTATGTTGTGAATAGCTCATGTAACTCGCTGAGAATATAATAATAATAACTTTCCATGTAGAAATAGAAATGAAAGAATTAAAAAATACAGTTAAGATTTTTTTTTTTTCTATTTCCGGTGAGCAAGTTGGTATATCGCCTCTGGCGCGAGGTGTGGGAGGTGTGGACATAATTATGCCTGTCAGGCAATATGAAAAAAAAAATTTTTTTTTTCGTTTTAAAAAAAATAGTGTTAAGCAACTGTATGGTTAAAAGAAACAAATAATATTCCAATTGCTATCGCGTTTTAGTACCAGATGTAATTACTATGGAGTAGGTAATAGGTAATCAAATCAAACTATCGAGTGAAAGTGAAAGTTTGTAACAATAAAATGTTGTGTACAGGATGGTCCCTCTGCGCGCGCGCCGCCGATCCCGCCGCTGGACTGGGCCGCGCTGGACGCCAGCGGCGACGTGTTCGAGAAGTGCTCTCTGCTGACGGCGGCGCTCACGCAGCTCGGCTTCTACGTGCTGCTGCTGCTCGGGTACCTCAACCAGCTGCTGTTTCCGCCCAACGTCGCCACGGAGAAGAACAGAGAGGTACGCGCCTAGCTTCACAATCCTATTAATATTATAAATGTAAAAGTTTGTGAAGATGTTTGGCGGTTTGGATGTTTGAATGTTTAGATGTTTGTTCCTGAATCACGCAATAACGGCTGAACGGATGTACTTATATAAAACTTAAAAAGATAAACAAAGATCTGAACTGAGACATGGGATAATTGGTTAAGAGTGTCCGTCCGTCATTGAAATCGTAATTTAAGTGCATGTTTGAACTGGGGTGTACGTAGATGTAGAAATGTAGTTAAAACGATGCTCTTTCAGTTGACTGCCTAGTAAAATACTTTTAGTATTCTAACCGACAATTTCACCGTGTGCTATGTACTTATTTGCAAATACGAGCACGAGGTCCGTTACGCGACGCGAGCGCAACCGGCACTGTTTGACAACAAACCCAGCAGGGCTACTACGAAACACGAAACTCGAAGTTCGTGTCGTATCGTCCCTCTCGCTCTCGTATTAAATAGTACAATTGTCAGAAGGACCGAACGACACGAACTTTGAGTTTCGAATTTCGTAGTAGCCCTGCGGGCTTTAGTGTCTGTGTGTATCCAAGTCCAGTAGCGTGCGTGACATCGCGGGGCCGCGATGCTAACGGGTTACTAGAGTTCGATGGAGCACCGCAGCGGCACGCTACTGGAGTGATCGTACTGGAACAATGTAAGAGTCTTAGGCTCCGTTTCCACCAGAGATGCGCTATGCGAGGCGAGGTAAATGAAGCGTTTCTATTGGTTCATGAAAAACACATTCCTCACAACACATCCTCATACATCTCTGGTTGAAAAGCGTCAACTGGGATATGTTTAACAGATCGCAAAAGGAATGAGTTCTAGATCTATGTAAATTTGCATGAGAAGTGTGTCAAGAGATAAAAAACAATAACCGACGTTATCGGGCGATAAGCGGCTGATCGCGCGACTTGTAATCTAGTGTAATCAGTAATTTCGCATTGCGCCGCGTTTAACGGGCATGCTGACAAGTCGACTATTCGCACCAACGCTGAAAAAACCGGCCAAGAGCGTGTCGGACTCGCCCAAAATAGGGGTCAGTAGCCATTACGAAAAAATTAGGTAAGTTATATTTCTCTAAGGATTTCGTATTTTATACGGAATCTTCCAAATTTAGGTATATTTTATACCTTAGGCTGCTATTTACTCTTAAACTACTAATTTTCAAGCAAACTTAGCCGTTATAGTTTTCCTTGAAAGTTTAATATACTTTCTACCATACTGAATTTTTTCAAATTTTTCCACCCACCGCTTTAGATTTTAGAGGGGGGGGGGGGGGACGCTCGAATTTAATGAAAATTTGCACTTTAAAGTTGAATATTTTGCAAACATATCACTGAATCGAATCGAAATCGTTTTAGCAACCCCCTAATGGTTTTAAAAGACCTTTCCAACAATACCCCACACTACAAGGTTGGATGAGAAAAAAAAACACCCCCGCTTTGTCTATGGGAGTTACTCTATAATTTTTTTTTGTTTTTTTTTATTGTACCATTTTGTCGGCATAGTTTACATATAATCATATTCGTGCAAATTTACAGCTTTCTAGCATTGAAAGTCCTTGAGCAAAGCCGCGGACGGACAGACAGACATGGCGAAACTATAAGGGTTCCGTTTTTGCCATTTTGGCTACGGGACTCTAAAAACAGAGGGCATACCTACTACGAAATTCGAAAATCGAAGTTCGTTCGTATCGTGCCGTCAAGTT
Source organism: Choristoneura fumiferana (assembly GCF_025370935.1). Taxonomy (NCBI): domain Eukaryota; kingdom Metazoa; phylum Arthropoda; class Insecta; order Lepidoptera; family Tortricidae; genus Choristoneura; species Choristoneura fumiferana. The sequence continues at coordinate 188,304 of NC_133481.1, forward strand.
TTGGAGAGACGGAACGACACGAACTTCGATTTTCGAATTCCGTAGTAGCCCCGCAGGGTTTCTGGCCGCCGGCTAAAAATTGGTAGCGAATTAGCTAACCTGTATGATGAATTTCTTGCCTTCCACACTGCAGTGTTGGGAACCGTAGTTGGCAATAAAGAGCGCTGACCACTCTGACGCCAGGCCCTGCAGTCGCCTTTTACGACACCCACGGGAAGATGGGTTCGTCACACAGCACTGCTTACAAAACTTTATGCAAAATAGACTTTAAGAACTATTGACGTGAAGTGAACATAAATAAGTTAGCAAACTCGGAAAGTAAGAGAAGCGAGAGTTTGATAGTCTTCAGATGTACAACTACAGTCAGTGCACACAACCTTTGACATACTTGTCATCAATGATATCACGTAAAAGATTTAGACTTTGCGTCATGCTACTGCTTTAGCTCTGCGTAATAGTAATAAAGCACCTTTAACCCAAACTTTTGTCTTATGATAGCACCTATTATTGCCATTTAACATACCTACTATTCTGATACCAATTCTTCAAAATCAGCTGTATTTTGTTCATAATAATTGGTGGTGTTGGTCAAGAATACTTCTAATATAAGCCGTAATGATCAGTTTTGTGTAACCTTGTCACGGGTGAACGCCTAAACTGATCGCGTCGTAAAAACCAAGGCTGGTTACACCGGGCGCGTGACGCCGCTCCAGTATTACCATAACAATCGCTACGGCCTCATCTGGCGCTGGACTAGTGTCCTACACACATCAAAAAATCTTGAGAAACTTATTATTATCCCTAGACTCATTAGTAATATGCCTATGTTGAAATGGTTCAAAGCTGTCTGGGGATATAGAATAGACTTGAATAGAGACACATCTCTAATATTTTTTTTATTTTTTCCTTTTTCAATTTATGACGGTGAAAGCATTCTACGCTTACACGCATGTTTTTTTTGTAACTAAGGGACCTCATACATCCCTGTATTTTTTAAAGTAATTTTTGTTTAATTTTTTGCTGTAATTTATTTTATTTGTAATTATTTATTTTGAAAAAATACTTTCTGCCAAGTTTCTTGCGGCGCATTCTTCTTGGCAATAATGGTATTAATGGTCTTCCCGAAAGCGCTGGTAGTTAAAAAAAATTGGTCAACTGCGAGTCGGACTCGTACATGAAGGGTTCCGTAAACAGTTCAGTAAAAGTACCAGACCATGGGGCTTTAAATCAAAGGTTCGATTCTACTCACGAAACTCAGCTACTTTTAAGATTGGTTTATGGAGCATTTTTTATTTCAACTACAAATTTTTTTACTCTTACGGTCATCCCGTAAAATCCATATCGAAAATACAAACTGAAACAGATGCACAGAAAAACCAAAAAAGAGACCAGCGCTGGGAATCGAACCTAGGTCCTCAGCATTCCGTGCTGCGTGCTATACCGGCTTAAGTGACTAAATAAGAAACAAACAAGCTGACTGAGATATGTGTTGCATAGGAGAAATTCGTGTCTGTACTCCTGTCCAGTGGTGGTGTAGCAGTATAGCACGCACCACGGAATGCTGAGGACCTAGGTTCGATTCCCAGCGCTGGCCTCTTTTTCTGGTTTTTCTGTGCATCTATGTTTCAGTTTGTATTTTCGATATCAGCTACTTTTGTTTTGTAACATTTTCAAAAACTTAAATTTAGATCATTTATTGATTCTCAATTGTTAAATCAGTGTATCGGACATAGCGGTGTTATCTCTGTCTCTTGGTAGGGGGCCCTTGAAATAATTTTTGACATTTATTTGACATCTCTAAGATAAATATCCCTACTAATATTATAAATGTGAAAGTTTGTGAGTGAGTGAGTATGTGAGTGAGTGAGTGAGTATGTTTGTTACTTTTTCACGCTGAAACGGCTGGACGGATTTGGATGAAATTTGGCGAAAAGTTAGTTTATAACCTGGATTAAAACATAGGATACTTTTTATCCCGGTATTCCCACGGGATAGGGATAAAATCTCGAAATAACAACCTCTGGGCTTAGAGTCATGAAATTTGATATGTAGGTAGTTAGACGTTTGGAATAACAGATAGGTGACTTTTTGACCCGATATTCCCACGGGATACCTAGGGATAAAATCTTGAAATAACAACCGCAGGGCTTAGAGCCATGAAATTTAGTATCTAGGTAGCTGGACCTCTGGAATAGCACATAGGCTACTTTTTATTTCGATATTCCCCCGGGATAGGGATATAATCTTGAAATAATAACCGCTGGGCTTAGAGTCATGAAATTTAGTATGTAGGTAACTGGACGTCTGGAATAACACGTAAGGGACTTTTTGATCCGATATTCCCACGGGATACCTAGCGATAAAATCTTGAAATAACAACCACTGGGTTTAGAGCCATGAATTTTAGTATGTAGGTAGCTGGACCTCTGGAATAATACATAGGCTATTTTTTACCCTGATATTCCCACGGGATAGGGATAAAATCTTGAAATAATAACCGCTGGGCTTAGAGTCATGAAATTTAGTATGTAGGTAGCTAGACGTCTGGAATAACACATAAGCGACTTTTTGACCCGATATTCCCACGGGATACCTAGGGATAAAATCTCGAAATAACAACCACTGGGCTTAGAGACATGAAATTTGGTATGTAGGTAGCTGGACCTCTGGAATAATACATAGGCTATTTTTTACCCCGATATTCCCACGGGATAGGGATAAAATCTTGAAATATTAACCGCTGAGCTTAGAGTCATGAAATTTGGTATGTAGGAAGCTGGATGTCTAGAAAAACACAAAGACGACTTTTTGACCCGATATTACCACGGGATACCTATTTTATTTTGAAAAAAATGACTTTCTGCCAAGTTTCTTGCGGCGCATTCTTCTTGGCAATGATGGTTTTTCCGAAAGCGCTGGTAGTATAAAAAAATGACGTGTAAAAGTGCACATTGCGGCCTATTTAATGAGTTGTTGATTTGAATTTGAATTTTGCATTTGAATTTTAATTTGAATTATTTATTCAAACTGAATTTAGACTAAGAATTCTATAAATATTTCAAGCACAACCTATTGCCGTTATTAATATCGAACGAAAAACGGCAAAGAGATCACGTTTATTGTATGGGAGCCCCCCTTAAATAGTTTATTTTTTTCGGTTTTAGTATTCGTGACAGACAGACGGACAGTGGATTCTTAGTAATAGGGTCACGTTTTACCATTTGGCTACGGAACCCTAAAAAGAATAAAAAAAACATGCATTAGTAACTGGAGCACAGAACCCCTACACTTCACTTCTACAAATCGCTTAAAAAACAAATTTACCCGCAGATTCAATCTAGTGGAAAAAAACAATTTTCAACCCTCTATCCCGTGACAACTTCGAAAAATCCCTTCTTAGTGCACCTCTATGATTTAGTGGTTTATATTGTGCATCTTTCAGTCGGTCTATTCAGGAACGTTACTTGTTCATAATGGAGAAATAGGTAAGGTAGGTATAAAACGGTTGTGTTGCTTTGAAGATGAGCTCTGGTTAAGTACGAAACGCGTCAGTTTTATGTGTTGGTGGTGATAGTTAGGTTTGTGTGACTTGTGTGTGTTCTTACATTGCGTTGCATAAACGTAGCTATCGTAAGCTCGCGGGTGAGCAAAGTAATTGTTTAGTTCATTGATATGGACCTCCCAAAGTAACGCTTGAATCAATAATTTACTAAACGGTTTTCAAAGGTTTTTCAATATTTTATTTACATTAGTATTACTTAGTATAATATAAAAACTGTGACCGGTCAGTCTGTGTCACATCCGGAAGCAGTATAAACGTCGTCGGCAGCTGCCAACAAAGCGCGTGCGCATACACGACGCTAATTGATTTATACGGCGGCGCACTGTTTAGCTAGACTCTTCTGTTTGTTGTTACAATGCTGGCAGTCTTAGAAATTAATCCTACTAATATTTGTATTGAGTGTGTGTATGTTTGTTACTGTTTCACGCTAAAACGGCTAGACGGATTTGGATGAATTTTAGTACATAGATAGCTGGACATCTGGAATAACACATAAACTATTTTTTATACCGATATTCCCACGGGATCGGCATTAAATCTTGAAATCTCATGCGCTGAGTATAGTCATGAAAGGCACTGTTGTTTATTTTATAATGTAAAGGCCAATAACTTTTGGGAATTCCCACGGGAATTTAGTAATTTCAAGTCAACTGATGGATCTTATACCTAATATACGCGTGTGTAGGTACTACACACTAGTAATATCTACGAGTAATACTTATGTATAGCTTAACGAGCTATATATGCAACATAAGCACACTTGCATATGTACTTAGTTTATGTTTTACTATTATAGCTAAACTGCACTGAAATAGTCTAAAACCCTTGAGATCTGAAAAATTCTGAGATAGTGTAATACTGCCCGTAAACGTTTTTTTTTATTGTGAGGGAGAGACAATGATCACCGCTGCCCATGAGTACCAACTACTCAAGGAGAGTCATTGGTCCGTTGCCAGCCTTTTAATAAAGTATAAACCCTCAATCACTTTCCTAAAAGTGAGAAATAGTAATAGGTAAAACTAAGTCAAAAATACTCATTGTCTTCGTAATTGCTTAGTGATAGTTCGTCTCGGCCAACAGGCAGTTAATCGAGCCTCTGAGTAGCGTGAAATTAATGCAAAAAGGTTAGGTATTAACTTTTAACGATTATGTCATCGGTGGCAAAATAGTACAGACCTATATTAGTTGTTCTCTTATTTTCTATAGGGTAGATTGTCACAGTTACGATCTAAATGCTAAAGTATAGGTAGTGCCACCAGAGTTGAGGTCACGCACACATGAACATGTCATGTAATGACAGCGGCGTTTTGACTTTCACTTCTTCATGGTTCATTCATTCATTATCATTTTATGCAATCAGTTCTTCATGCTGTGTGTAAAGCCTCCGTATCGAAAACATTTCTCTGCTTTTTCTTTCATTTGTATCTAAATATTTTTTCTTTTAGCTAAACGTATAAAACTCATAACTTCGAGGTAATTTCAAGCGAATTAAATAAGTTTCAAGGTAAACGCCGTCCGAGTGCTAATGCCCGTAATAGACGACACCCTGCTGTCATCTTTATTGCTAATGACATAAGATTAAAGATGACAACTATTGGGACAGTGACGAGCACTTGTACCTTACTTGATTAAGTTCCAGAATTATATTAAAATCTGCTATCATTTGATATCTCAGCGGCCGATCGTTAAATCCGCCAGATCACGAAATTCCTAGGCATATCGTGAAATGGCGCCATTTAATGAATTGGCTAAGGGACATCCGCCATATCGTTGAAAACTCACCGTTTAACGATTTGCCTAGTGACGTTTAGGCAGATCATGAAATTCCTAGGCATATCTTGAAATGCCGCCATTTCATGATTTGGCCAGTTTAGGCAGATCATGAAACGCCGCCATATCGGTTCTGGCACTGCGCCGGCCGTTGCCGCGGCACGCTCGCTTCGCTCGCTCGGCTCGTGCGTTGTGGTCATGATTCATGCTAACCACTCCTCGCTTCGCTCGTCGTGCCTAAATTTTTCTTTTATTCGACATATCACGATTGTGCCCGGTATAGAGCTAGGAATATCGACGAATGCATTGCTCTAATCGATCCGCCGTATTGTTTCCCAGGCACATCGTGATATGCCTGGCCAACGTTTAGGCATATCATGAAATGGCACCATTTCACGATATGCCTAGGAATTTCGTGATCTGGCGGATTTTACGATCGGCCGCCGACAGATATAATATTTTTCAATACTTACCTTTCCCCACCACCCACCCACCAACAAGATGGACGGATTACCTTAAAGCCGCGGATTCACGGTGGATGCAAGCCGCTCCCAACTGCAACTGGAGGTCTCTGGACGAGGACTATGTATGTCCAACAGTGGACGTCCTACTGCTTAGATGATGATGATGACTTACTTTTTTATAACAAAACACAAACTTATTTTTCACATAACAAAAGCCTACACGTTGTAGTCTCCGTCGCCATAAATGTTTTCGTATATTTTCGCATTTCGAGCGACGCTACTCGATCGGTTAAGATCCAATTTGATAGTAGGCAATAGGCAGGCTTTGTACGATGACCCTCCTTATCCGAGACCTATTAACTATAGTTTCTGGTATTTTGCACAATCGCATGGCGATAGATCTCGCATGGACGATTAGGGATTGTTAAACGTTATTTTTAGGTGCTCTTTCGAAAAAATATTTCCCTTTGTATATTTCATCATAAGTAAAAAGTATAATCTTTATTTTATAAGAAGGGGAGAATAGTTAAAAACATAAAAGTATTCCATCACAAGCTTCCTCAAATTAGTAGAAAAACATGCAAATATCACTTTAATACATCATGAACAAGCCATTCTATACTTGCTTTGGATTGGTATTTAACTAAATGTAAACAAAACCGTCAATTGGTGTCTTAAACATTGAAATTCCCCCATTAAACTATCTTCTGTATTGAAACACTCTAGTCTAGTGTGTATTACAATGATAGAAAGTAAAATAAATAAAGTAAATCCTTGAATGTACCAAATCTAGCAGGTGAAGTTTGTTTACCTATCCAAACCAAGTATGGGTAAGAGTTGTGTTATGCAAGTTGAAATGGCAATAAGGGGAAATTAACAGGAAAGCGAGTTTCTTTGTGGTGTATTAGCTATATTTCGTTAATAAATTAACCCCCTGTTTCACAATCCATTGATTAAATTATCGTATAAATGTGATGCCGTCTCTGTTTGTTTTGTTCGAATAGACGGAGACGGCATCACATTTATCCGTCAAATAAAATTAATTAATGGGTGGTGATATAGCCCCCAAAAATGGTGAATGAGAGTAGGTACCTACTACACTTTTTGCCAACAAACTGCTACTGCTATGCAGTTTGGCAGAGGTATAGAGATAAGTATTTCTGTACTTCTTATGTTTTTATTTGACTAAATCAAGATAAAAAAACAGCAGTTTTTGAGATTTTGAACTGTAAAATGACACGAATTTCAACACTTAATGTTGCATTTGAGACGCCAGAGAAAAATAACATAGCTTGTTTTACTAAATGTCATCAAAAAGTTCAATTATCTGGGTATTTAAAATAACAAATGAGGCAGAACGAGGCTTCCATACATTACTCAATAAAAGATTGTAATCTCAAGCGATCGAAAATTCACCCGGCTTCGTCGTAATAAAACGGTATTGATCTCAAGTTCCGCCACCACCGTACATGAGCAATCATTCCCTTTATTATTCCAACTGCTATATCATTCTAAAAAGAAATACAATTTGAATTCCATCGACCAACTCATACAAAATGCAATGCCTCCATGCAACTTAAAAACTCCAGCCCGCAAATACAGAAAATAAGAAGAAACAGCGCTTCGCAACTTTTGCGAGTCGCCCCGCCGATTGGTCGACGCCAGAGCGAGAGAAAACACCACTTTAATCAAGCTAGAAAGAGACAGATCCAACCCTACACTGCCTCGACCCTTTGAGCACCAATCCGTGAAATTAGACTCGTCTAAACGAATCTAACGATTATTTTATTATCCTTTTTGCGCTAAGATTTGTTCCTTGCTCAGTCAAATAAAAATAAAGGTGAGTAAGGCGTGGAGGGTCAAGCGGGTATAAATTCTGGCGTTTAGGCCGAGATCGGCTTATTTCTCGGGCTTTTAGCTTCGGACGAATGACCGAGCGCCGAACGCCGAGTTGGCGATCTTGTTATATTATGGGTCTTGGGGTGGCTTGTGATGGATAATGTTGTCTGCGTTGTCTTTAAGATTTTAAGGAAGTTTGAGACAAGGCGAGTCTACAAAAAGTTTTTGAAATTATGAGTTAGGTTCCCAGTGACGATTTGACGTAGGTGTGTTTTTTTAGATCACGTCATTTGGATATACCATTTGAAAGCGGTGTGTGGGTGATATAAGTGAACAACATTAAGTTTACGCTAACGCTACATTTAGGTATTATACTGCCGCGTGCCGTGCTCAAGCTAAAAAGCAGCTAAGTGATAAAATCAAGTTTTGAGATGGAGTCGAAAAACGCGGTATTTTTTTAAGTCTATGCTAATTGATAAATTGAAATTAAAGATGCTATCTAGTTATACCTATAAATTATAGATATCAACTAGGAGCATCAATTAAAAAAAAAACAGCGTTTACCACTCCATCTCAAAACTATGATAAGAGGTGAGTGTGTGTGTTAAAGCACATACTACAGAGGCAAAAATCTGCTTATTGATACGAAAATAAAGTTTAAATTATATTTTCAACCAGTTTACCATACTTGAAATCGGTCCGAGTGCTACTTTTTGCTAAAATATACCTAGGGTGACGGCACCAATCATGGACATGTTAAGTACAGTAGTATCCAGTAATGGACAGCAAGGATTCAATGCCTTATAGCTCACCATTCATGAACTTTACCAGTTATGATCATGACTGGTGCCCTCACCCTATACCTACTTTTACTTACACAAGAATAAAACAGGAAATGGCACGATCTCTAAATTTATATGAAATTTTCTTGACGAATGTTATACATAGTACCTACCGGGTGATAGTAGTTGTGAGGAATATTTTATTTACAGAGGCAGAGGTGACATTATGTTAGCCCTAATGTAGAGTTGACGTTCCTACAGTAATATGAAGCACTTTTATAAATCCATCCCTGCCTATATACGTCCCACTGCTGGGCACAGGCCTTCTCTCAGAACAAGAGGGCTTGGGCCGTAGTTCCCACGCGGGCTCAGTGCGGATTGGGAACTTCACACGTACCATTGAATTACTTCGCATTGAATTTAGTGCGAATTTACGAGTAAGACAGTTAAATGGTGCTCTACCACCACGATACAAAAGTCCAATGTATTTATTATTAACACTTAGTTTTTAGTTTAACGGTTATACTTACTTATATATTACGACCTAATTAGCAGTTGTCGTCAAGTATCTGGTAAGGAATTCGATAAAAATTCAGTTTTTTATTCACCTTACCTTTCAACGTTTGTAAGCAAGTTTGTATACATGTACCTAAGTTATCTATCTGCAAATTCTGCATGTCAAATTTCAGCCACAGACAGATTGGCCTTAAATTTGGTACAGGTATATGTAGTTTGGATGACAGTGCAAAGTACAGACAATCAATTTGATTCCTAGGCCACTATGGAACCTGGTCACAATGAAGTGACGAATAATTATTGTTTAATCTCAGTCATCAGAATAACTCCAAAATCCTAAATAATTCTACCTCGTAAAATCGTGTTCCCGACGGAACAAACTTAACGCAAACTTATTTATTTGTTGTTCCAAGGGGGACAAATTCTCGATTACACCCAAACCCGAAGCGGAAGCGTCAAAGTATTTATTACGTAAGCCGGAAGTTAACGAACGGCTTACGGTACTTCCGGTGACTTTTTAATTACGCGGGAAATTACGTGAAAATGTGCGTCCGCCGCGAATACTAATTTGTGGCGCCATTTTGGGCGCGTTTCGTTTTTACAACAGGTAGAATGGGTGATGTTATAGTCTTAAATACATTTAGAGTAAAACTACTTGTTATTGTAGACTGACGAGCAAACTCAAAGGGTTAGTTACAAAATGGACGATAACAACAAAACCCGCTGTGATAGCTTCTTCAAGTAAAATGAGTTTAGTAAAGAGTTTTATACTTTACATTAAATTAACTTACGCGTGATTAAATTAGCTTCAATTTACTTTTTAAATCAAGAAAATATCTTAAATAGCTTAGGACCTACTGCGATTTTAGTAACCGACCCTTTTTTTGCTCGTCAGTGTAGATAGGTAGAATAGGCTTGGCCAATAAAAAATGTTTAGGAACGAGTATAAATGTTACCTACGTAAGAATTTGAAGAAACCCTACATAGAATGCCACTGTAACAGCTCTACCAACTCAGGTCTACCACTTTGACTCTTGAGTCAGAGCACAAAGTGTTACAAAATGGATCAAACTTCATTTAAAAACACTTTAAAATATATCAGGGTATTCAGTTGAACATATGTAGGTACATTTAAGATAGTTGCTTGCAATGCTGTAATGCATCTTGCACGATATTTATCGGTGATTTCCATAACGAGTTATTTATCAACCGTTTCTTTGATATTTGGTGAAGTTTTATTACCAGATGCCGTATTGCGTAACGTTTCTGATGCTCGCGATCGCAATCAAATGACAGTTCTTGTATGCGAAATCTGTCATTTTATTGCGATCGCGAGCGTCTGAAACGTTAGGCAATACGGCCTCTGGTCTATTTCCGAACAGTAACACAACAGTAACACAGCAACACACAGTCACACACAGTTAACAGTGTTATTTTTGCCCAACTAAAACCTAACAATAAGATGGTTTTGATTTGACGGATTGTACGTCAGAATAGTTAAAGAGTTTAATTTAACTATCGACCTGACAGAGCAACTAAGAAACAAATTCTTCAGCTCTGTCAGTAGAACATTTCTAAACTAGAACAAAACTATAATTAGGCAATGTGAAGACTTTGGCTCAGTTAGTTGTCAACATAAGGATAACTAGTAAACATCCCGTCATCCTGTTGTTTCGTGATTTTTCGAGACAGATTACCCTCTTATGACGAAGATAAAAGATGTCTCCTAACAGATACCATGTTAAAATAACGCTGACCTGATGCGCAATTTAATAATGTAAACAATATTGCATATATAAATACATTAAAAGCACAATCTTATGATAACAAACAATTTTATGTAAGTGCTAATTATAATCTCATTTAAAAAAGATCACTATTATAATTACCACCAAACATTAGAGACTTCCACAATAAGCTTCTTTATAAACAACTAGCCGTATCCGTCCGCGCTGAATACGTTTATCGCTATCCCGCGGGAACTATGCAATTTTCCGGGATAAAAACTATTCTACGTCCTTCTCCAGGACTCAAACTATCTGTATACCTAATTTCATCTGAATCAGTTCAGCGATTTTGACGTGATTGAGTAACAAACATCCAAACATCTAAACATCCAAACCCCCAAACATCCAAACATCTTCAAACTTTCACATTTATAATATTAGTAAGATAGGATTTAATTATGTATGCATGTGAAACTTTAATCTACACTGGGTTTGAACCTGTAGTATAGGCTATAACCTAAACCGTGAATTATTACGGTCCAGTCTACATAGATTATAGCGCATTTTAATGCGTTTATACCTCTTTAAGTGTAGTCTAGCAAATCGATGCCCCATGTTCGCCCAAATTAACTCAAAAACGTTTCGGCGGAGTCGACTACACCAAGCCCAAATTACACTTCGCCATTTTCTTCATTTAACAAATTGATCGTTCTTGTTTGCTAAAACTTTTCACTCACGCAAAATCGACTTTAAAACCCACACACACAGTTCAAAACGGGTCATGCAAAAGCCATTGTTGAGAACGCCCAAAAGATAAGGTTGGGTTTCGTTTGGGGTACCAAAGGATTTCTAACCTTAGCGCTTAGGGTTAAGTTCCCCTGGTTCCAAGGGTGGGGGTGTAGGGGGTTGCGGTCCAAGTTTGTAATTAATAAACCCCTCTCGATTACTGAGCCTCCGAGTGCGGTTGGGATATGAATGAAGGTACACTTCGATTTTACTGCTGAGACGTATTTGCCCCACATGCAGTTTAATGGATCCATTTAGTTTTAGTTCAATGTTCCCTAGATGATCGTTTGGCTCATTTTAGAGAAAAGCTCACTTAGCTACGAGTTTGTTAAGTTATGGCGCTTGGTTAAATTGTCTAAATTATCCAGTAAGATCAGAGTTGAATAGGTATGTGTCCGTTGAGGCTAACTACTAGTGCAATAATAATTATTGACAATTAATAAGCTAACTTACAAAGTACACTCCGTGATCTCCTAAATTAAATATCTTCGGATTTTAGAAGCATACTTCGGGTAGTGACGATGACACGCGAACGTGATATGCGGTTCTGTTCTGTTATATACTTATAAAAGTTTTCGTAAAAAGTTATGTAAAGAATGACCATCAGTACACAATAAACCTTACTGTAATAATATTACGCTCATTTATCTTTTTTTCTAATTTTAGTACAATACGACTTTAGCCATGATACAAATAAAACAAAATCAGCATTTTCGAATTCTTACATTGTTAATTTAAATAGAGAACACCCCGCCTTCACACACTACTTTTGTTTGGAAGTATATATTGATGACTTTATTTGCTCTGCTTCGTTTAATATGTAGGTACTTTTGGAAATCCCCGTTGCTTCTATAACTCGGTCTTAAACCTTATTAAAATATTTACTATCAACACTTTTCTTGAAACTTTCAGCTTCTTTTAAAAAATATTTATAAGTATACATTATAAACAATTTCCCGCGATTGGCTATTAACAGAAATACCCTGTTTAAGTTGATTCCTCATGGAAATAAATTTCCGAAAAATAACAAAGTAAATAAATAAGTAAGTTTGGTAAGTGGTTTATTTAGAATATTTGTGTATTGTTCCGTGAGTCACAGACGGTTCTGGCAGAAAATCAGCACTGCAGGCGTCTAACGCTTCAGCATAAACCGTTTCATGTAGCTGCTATTTCATTTGGTTTATGTGTGTAAATTTTGCTGTGTATGTGTGTCCTTTGTGTAAGTGAATAAATGTCTTCTTTCTTTCTTTCTATTTCTTCCGCTTAATATAGTTTTTTTTTTTACTTTCCACAAATAAAAATAAAACAATAACGAATCACAGGTACCTAAAGCGTTCCGTACACCCTTTTATCTAGCAACAGCTTGAGCTTACCAATTGAATACAGGGTTCTATTACCCTACAAATCAAACAGCTCAGCACTCCCGTTTCAATCCACCTGCCAACACTCGGCGTTCGGCCCTCGGCGTTCCCTCGGCATTCGGCGTTCGGCGGTAAACCCGTCAACGCCGAGGGAGCCAGGCTTTGGCTCAAAGCCTGCAAATGCGTTGTTGCTTGTTTACACGTGTACCGCGAAGGCCTAGCTTTGGGGTAACGTCACGTAGTTTTATTCGATGTTCTGTGCGTACTCTTACAAGTATTACGTATATCAAAAGCATTGTTATAGTGACAGTGATTATTTTAAACTATAGGATTTTATGTTTCCTTTTCACTTCTTCCTTTTACTTGTATGTTAACATGCTTAAAAGAGCGTTTTTAGGTAGCTTTTAAGGTCGCGGTTGAGCAAAATAGGTAATGGTTTTAGTTTACCTATCTTAGCGTAAATTTTATTAATGTAGGTGTACAATTGCCCTAAATCGTTTATTATGTTGTATAATAAATTATTGTATTTATTGTAGTACCTATTGTCAATGTTGTATCATCCAACGCAATTTAATTAGCTCGTCGTTTTTCGCACATCTATCCATTCGGCATTTGGCGCGAGTCAATTACCTGCGCCCGCGCAGAATGCTGGCGACAGACGAATGGCCGGCGTTTGCTTGGTCTCATTTCACTTGCTAGTTTTAGGCGAAACGTCCATTGAAGTTTTGGTGCTAAGGTGAGCGGCAAAAAATATGGCCCGCGAATGGTATGCAGTAAATTACTGTATACATTCGAGTTCTGCCAGTAATAGGTAATTTTGTATGTAAAGAGGGCCAATGTTAGAGGGTAATATCGATATTGGAAAAACTTGAAATGGATAAGACCATGTTTTCATTACTTACAAAGCCTCGCGTTACATTTTCATAACCAAAAACTTACAAAAATAGGTAGATTTTACATGTATAAACAACATTATTAAACAAATGTTTTAAATGATCATGAAAATAAGTCTTGTAGCAATTTTGAGTGGTTTTTATAGAATTATTAGATTATTTTTTTAATGTCGCGGTGATAAATTGTGTTGTATTATCGAAGAATATATTTACAAATTCATCATCATCATCATCAGCCGGAAGAGGTCCTCTGCTGAACAAAGGCCTCCCCCTTAGAACGCCACAATGAACGACAACTCGCCACTTGCATCCACCACGGTTTCCCGCACATCTCACGATGTCGTCAGTCCACCCAGTGGGAGGCCTGCCAACGCTTCGTCTTCCACGCCACGCCGCTCGAGGACTTTTCACCCCCAACGGACAACACATTACAAATGAATTGACCTAATTTATAATGCAAAAATGCTTTTTTTATTTAATGTTGATTTTAGTTGAACGAAGACGTAACTTTCTTAGGCTAACTAGACGGATTGGGATGAAATTTGCCACTTTATTATCCCGATATTAATGCAGTATCAAAATTTACAAAGGTAGAGTCCCAAAATTTTAAACCGCTGACATGAAGAAGGGTCCACGGAAAGAACGTGTCTAGTCACTTATGCAACTTTTTGAGTTCTAGCGGTTTGAAAGTTAGTTATCACGAATTACTATGGTTACCATTTATTTATAAGTAAAAAAATATATTTTATGTTGTTTATTTAATTCAATGGTAAGTCATAGTACTTTGCGAACTCTACATTTTGAGATTAAAATCTCAATTTTTAAAAAAGGTCACTAGACATTTTCTTTCCGTGGACCCTTTAAATGTTGCCTAAAAATGTTTTGGGAATGTACCTAGATCCCGGAATTTCAATGGAATTCCAGAATCCCGGTCCAAGCGAGCAAAGCAGCGGGGAAAAGCTAGTGAAAAGCTTTATTAACTATATCTTTGTTTTCAAAAGCTTTAAACATAACATCATTAATAGCTTTTAAAGCGTCGGCTTTAGCAAGCGCATGCGCATTATATCTGTCAACGAGCCATCTTTGTCGCCAAAGTTAAACGGTATTAAGTCCAACGTAAGCTTGATCAGTTTTTGACTTTATTGCTTGGGGTCAAGGTTGTAATTGCTATGGAGTTGTACAGGGAGTTAGGAGTTTGGTGGGATTTAAAATACATCTGCTCGTAATTTTATCGCGCTAATTCGTGTCACATGCCTTTAGACACGCATGTTTATGTCGAAACGGCTAATGTAACAACTTAACGCATTGTATTTTCGACTATAAAGTTATATCCTTTTGGTACAAACTCAGTCCACGACAATTGCTCGCGAGCGACGTTTTCTAATAATTTCAAAAGGGCATAAATCAATACATTGTAAAATGAAGTTCTAACTTTAGAACGACTCATTAAAGTACATATTAACGTATCACTTTTGGTAGTTAAGCTTAATAGTTTGAAGCAAGGCTAAATTGTTTTCTGATCTGTACTTTTGTTCCTGGATGAAGTAATAAAATAGCTTCTAATATCGCAGGGAGTTGAAACATGGTGATGAAGTGAGAAGTTTATAGCTTGTGAAGCCATAAATTAGGGTGTATGTTAGCTTTATTAACTCCTACGGACAATCTGATGATTTGTTCATTTCCGATTTAAATGTTCTACGTAAAAATTGTGATATTGGGAATTATAGGATGTTTGCATCGCTAAGTACCTACAATCGGGGGAATTGAATCACGTACCAGGGTAAAACCTTTGAGCTACTAATGTCATGTGGGAATTCCATACAATCTACCAAAGAAATTATTTATAGCGAAATTGTTTATGAAAAGGTTCCTCCCTGATACTTGATTCATGAGCCACCATTGAACCTTTTCAAAGGAAAAGTCATTACGATTTTCGTTGTTAATTAATGCGAAGTCACTATGACGGTTACTGTGAACTGGTTTCATTGTGGCTCAAGTCCTTGACCGTACCTGGTTAAACTGATTCATGTAAAAGGTTCCATTAATAATCAATTTCACTATGATTTCCTTCTCAAAAATACGGGATGTAAGCGGACATTAGTAGCATACAAAGGGTGCACTCTGGTTCATGATTCATTTTGTTCGATATGTGTGGAAATAATAACCAGACAATTCCACTCCCGGCCCAATCTTAATAAAGATACGCGAACAAACCGCTTAAACGTCCCGCCAATTTACTAATATAAAGCTCGCCCTCCCTAAGAGCCGGACACGATCCACTAATTTTATTATTCCGTTTAACAACTGGCATAAATTATATTTTAATGTTTCCGGACGTAGGAAATTTGCTGCCAATGTTGCCACATCAATAATTAATAGCGGTTTTAAAACTATTTCGCACTAGCAACACCGACCGCCGACGGAGCAGGAAACGGAAACGTCTATTATATCATCTGAAAAACACGAAAACTTTATGAAAATTGGATTATGAGGAAACTATAAAGTGTTATGATTTATTTGTTTTGAGGCGCGCAACGTATTAGCTTATTCATTATTGAAATGATAATAAATCTATTTGTGAAATATTTTTATGGTGCTGACAAAATATTGTGTAAATAAAAGTACCTACTTGGTTTTATTTTTGGGTATTGTGTGTTGAAACAGAAATGTGGTACAACAGTAATATAATAGCTAAGGTTATAGTTAGAACAGGAGGTTGATTGTAAAATTCTTCTGACATCAATATGAGAACCGGGCCATCTCCTTCTTCTAAGAAACAGAAGTGAAGAAATATTTGTGAATGAAAATTGTAGTACGGGTGCAGTCTCAGTGTATCTATCTGTCTATTGTATAATGTACGATAGATGGTGCATGTGATCATCACTATGAAAAATTCACCATTTACAAACATTTTGCTAGTTCGCAGTTGAAACTAAACACCAATGTAAACACATTGATATCGTTTCAAGATCATTCAAAATACCTGCGATCATATTACATAATTTAGACTAAAATAAATAAATTTGCAGCATTTGCAGGTTTTGCAGGTGGTAGGACTTGTGCAAGGTCCGCCCGGATTGCTACCACCATCTTGCTCGCTAATCCTGCCGTGAAGCAGCAGTGCTTGCACTGTTGTGTTTCGGCGTGGAGAGTAAGACAGCCGGTGAAATTACTGGCACTTGAGGTATCATCTTGGGCCTCTAGGTTGGCAACGCGTCTGCGATACCCCTGGTGTTTCAGATGTTTATGGGCGGTGGTGATCTCTTACCATCAGGAGACCCACTTGCTCGTTTGCCATCCAGTCGAATAAAAAAAAAAATATAAAAAAAAAATTTCAAAATATCTCTAAATATAGCACTTCTATAACTAGATCTGATTTGAAGTCATTATCACCGATGATACTGCAAATGCCACGTAACCAATAATGGCTATATATTGTAGTGTAACTGACTGGAGATTTTTTTTACATGAGAGCGTTAAAATTAAATAATTATATATATTTGTTTTTATTATATACTAGCCGAAAAAATCGCAAATTTGCAACTTTAACCATCTGCATAGGAAAAAAATTACTGAAACGAAACAAACAAATAACTTCAATAAATTAGGCATGTTATGCAGATTCAGAAATGGTATGACACATGTATCTTACTGCGATAACACTAGGTATTAATGATCTTTTTTTCAGCATTTTACAGTAGTTACTGACAAAATAACACTTTGCACTTCTGAAGTGGCTATTCGTGATTTGATACACATAAAAAAACTGTTATAAAAAGCTTTCCAAGTCGATGCTGGTACTTAAAATGTTAAGACAAAGGGGAAAATTCTCAAAAACCTTTATTTCGTTAATAACTCGAAAACCGTGCAACTTTTACTGGGGTCATGTTAGGTTGGTTAGGTTCCTCTTGAGCTGGCCTACCTCTGGTGTCACTGTGACGTGGTACTTCTGGGACACCCTGTATATTTGTTTTTATTATATACTAGCCGAAAAAATCGCAAATTTGCTACTTTTGTAGGTTGCGCGACATCGCAATATCATCGACGATATCAGCCTTTCTGTCTCTGGTGGAAGCAATTCCTCAGCATTCTTGATGCCCATTCATTCTCGAATGTTTCGAAGGCTTCGTCTAATAACCACCGAATCCAACTAAAGAACATCTTTTTGTTCCAGTTAAAGACCACCTGCAGCACTCAGACCTGGAGACAGACGATGTGGAAACAGATGACCAAACATCTAATATGGATGACGACATGCTCACACAGTCCGACTTGGACGAGAATGGAGATCCGAAGAGTCCGAGCTCCAAGAAGGGAAAGACCGGGTCTTCTAGTAGGTAAGTGATGTTACACTTGAGCCTTTACACAGTAAATGGAGAGAACGGTCAGAATCAGAATCGGAATCAGAATCGTTTATTTGCTAGAATACAGTATAAATGGTGTTACAGTCTTCTTGTCCATTGTATCCAGCCTGCATGCGTTATCATTAAAATATATTATTCGTTTATACATGTCTAATGTCCACTAATAGTCGTTCACGGTGTCTTCTTCATGCCTCTAGTCCTAACATAGCCTGCTGACCTGTGGGCATACCTGGCAGTGACGTGGCGCCACCAACTCGATTTCCACCGGGTTTCTAAAATACTTAACGTCAGTGATGACGAGTGAAAAGCTCGTGTACAAGTCTAGACTGCAGGATAAAGTCGAGACAGCCTGTCAAGTCAACTAAGACTCTTGTTAAACACAGATTTGTACGGTTCTACTGTACTGTACGGGAATACTGAAATCCTTTGGCACTTTTAGATAAATATGACTCTTATGATAGTTATATACAACGTAATTTAATAAAAAAAAGTATCTTATCTTTTTACTGTCACTAGTTCTCGTCTTTTTACTGGTGCTTTCTATTTCTTGCCTTGTTATAATGATATTTTATTGCAGGGACGGTAAGGGGGGTACTAAGCCACGGCGCGCGCGCACGGCGTTCACATACGAGCAGCTGGTGTCACTGGAGAACAAGTTTAAAACAACCCGCTACTTATCCGTGTGCGAGCGGCTCAATCTCGCGCTCAGCCTCAGTCTCACCGAGACTCAGGTACGATACAATTACCATGAGAAGGGTTAGTCTCGCTCGATACTAAGTTCAAGGCAATCTTTCTGTACAGACACACAGGTGCGAGCGGCTCAATCTCGCATCCAGTCTCACCAAGACTCAGATATGATATAACTACCATGAGAACTATTGGTCTTGCTGAAATTAAAATTCAAGGCTATTAGCTTTTTGTCTGTGCGAGCGACTCTATCTAGCGTCCAGTCTCAGTCTCACCGAGACTCAGGTGTGATACCATGAGAGCTGTTGATCTTGCTGGAAACTACGTTAAAGGCAATCTTTCTGTCTGTGTGCGAGCGGCTCAATCTCGTGTCCAGGCTCAGTCTCACCGAGACTCAGGTACAATATAACTACTGAAAGAGTGTCTGGTCTCGCTGGAAACCAAGTTCAAGACAACCGTTTTCCTGTTCGTGTGTGACCTTAACGGATAATTTGGTACGGTATAACTACCATGAGAGCGGTT
>NC_133481.1:207676-226925 GCF_025370935.1 Choristoneura fumiferana
GTTTTCAATCTACTTAATTCAAATTTTAAAAGAAATTGTGTGATGTTTATATGATATATTCCAGTTAAATTCCATGTACTATTAGAATATGACTTTATTATCAGTATAATATAATTATGGGGACAATGCTGTATTACTTTAAAACTTGCTTCTTCACTAGGATCTTAACTTCCATCAATTCACCTGCCTTCTAAATCAGCAGTTCTTAAACTTTTTTAGTGATGGAACCCTATTGGAAACTAATTGTTTGTCAGAGCACACTTTGAGAATGGCTATCCTGTAAACCTAATACCTAATACCCTACAACACCTATAAATTATTATGTAGTCAAATCAGGAATCATTGAACTGCTAGCTGAATTAAGAAGCAGCTTAACAATGAACACATTTTTTTATTTGCAATCCCAGTTGATGTCTTCTTCTTTTGGTCTACTCTACATGTTAAAACTCACCAGAGAGTCTATGTGGCCCCAATATTTTCGCGATTTTTTTATCATAGATAGATTTACATAAAACATATTTTTGTGAAGAAGTAGCATATTTATCGAATGTTTTTTTGCTCACACAATGTGAAAACCTATATACCTATATTACACGGCAAGGGCAGGCAACCAGTCTATCTGTCTAGTTGAGCTGAGATTCAATCAAGCTACATCTTTGCTTACTAATCCTAATTAGACTATGACTGATTATCAATGTTTTATTGCGAAAAGTTTTAGAAGGCAAATATATGGACTTTTACAGTACATGTCGAATTTGCGGAATTGATACTGAAATTGTCTTAATGAAAAGAAATCGCGAATTTAAATAATTTATTGAATCAGGCGTTGTTTTGCGGGGGTCCATATCAATGAACTTTCAAAGTATTACTTTGCTCAGCCGCGGCCTTACGATAGCGCTATGCAACAAATGTGTGTTCATGCGGCTCCTCCACCTCCACTGCGCTCGGTTGTTTTATGCCATAAACGCCGCGTTAAACGCAATGCGTTTGGTGCACATAAATTTGCATCAGATAATCTAATTACCAGACATGCGTTTGCTCACCGCGTAAGACAATGTTTGGTAATTAGATTATCTGATGCAAATTTATGTACACCAAACGCAAACGCATTCACTGCCACCAGACTTCCACAGGTGCCACCGACGCACATATGCGTTCAAAATGTATGAATATTTATGACAGCGGCACTGGGCGAAGTTCCGCAAACGCACATGTGCGTCGGTGGCAGTGATTGTGTTAATGCAGCATTTATAAAATGAATACTTAGTTTAAAACAGTTTGTCTTCCATTGTACAGTAAAGTGCAAATATAACGACACGGCCAAAGTTATAAAAATATGTATGTATGTATTTATGCACTTAACAATAAGTGTAAAAGTACATATTTTTGTAACTTTGACCGTGTCGATATCTGTGCACTTGACTGTACCTTCTTTTTATCTACTCCTAAAGTAACTGATGGCTATATGGCTATATGTCTCTTAGTCGCATCGTTGTCTTATTTGTGTGTGAGATGTACAGTTCATAGGGTGTCTTATTTGGCTGGCTTGACTGTGTTTGTGCTCTTTATTTTTATCCTTACTACAATGAGTTATTTCCATCGCAACATTTGTTCCCGGTCATTACATTATCGCTTATGATTATGACTCATTGTCATTTCATTGCTCGTAACATAATTCTGAAAATAAACCACGTAGAAGTTTGTAGTGTTAAAATGAAACAAACATGCTCTACATAGGTATACTTTTCGATTTGGTTACTCCAGTTTGATTTGATATTGTATTACAAATTATAACTTTTCTTGTCCCTTCATTGTGTGAGTAATGATTGGTCGATTGCAATTGTATGTATGCGCTAGCCCTTACATGTAGGTATTATACTAGATGCCTACAAATTACTTACAACATGCAAAATATTATATAGCAAAATGTGATACTTACCTCCCTAACAGATTTTAATGTTTTATAGTTTTAAACTGAACTACTATAGGTCAATTGGACGTGGTAACGGAATTTCTTGACTATTCTCTTTGCTAGTCAATGGAGCAATAGGTACGGACGAGTACACGACAAATTATATTTCTTCAGATAAGTACGATAGGTATGTAGGTGGTGGTCCAATTTCGTCAATGAATGCGATGTTCTACGCCGGCGCCGTGCGCTGACGTAAGTACCTAGTGCTAGCGAGGTGCTGGCGCACGCATGGGAAAAAAGTGTGTTTTGAGTCAGCAGGGCTACTGCGAAACTCGAAGTTCGTGTCGTGCGGTCCCTCTGACACTTATACTATTTAATACGAGAGCGAGAGGGACCGCTCGACATGAACTTCGAGTTTCGAGTTTCGTAGTAGCCCTGCAGCTTTCTTAGTACAGTCGCAGTAGGTACGCTTAATCGAACAACAGTGCACTTTTTCCCGCGCGTTTGTATTGTACCTATGTGTGTGATAATAAAATAGTTCACGGCTGTTCAGTTAAAGAGTGTCAATACTGGCCCATTGACAATGGTGTTCCAACTCGGACAGCTAAAATTCCAACATAATATTATATTATGTTATTTTTCCTAAATCGTGATTTCTAATTGTTGGGTGCGACCGCACCGCGCGGCGCTGCGCCGGCGCCTGGCGCTTGCTGTGTCCTTGATTCTCTTAATTTTCACAATAACGATAATGGCTGGAAGTTTCAGAGCTACAAAAATTACGAATAGGGTTGTGCCAAACAACTTTGAAACTGGAGTTCTAATTTGGTACAGTTCTGAAGAGTTTTTGCTATCGAGGTACTCTCTACCGACTGTACCTACGGACGGTCCATAATCGCAGCAGATGGAACTGATTGTTTGTTATTGTCAGCTGCTATTTACAAGTACCAACTCGCAAAACTAGCTGTTGCTCGCAACTTTGTCTTACGTTCCTCACAAACTTTGCTTTTTCCCGGTCTATGTTGTGAATAGCTCATGTAACTCGCTGAGAATATAATAATAATAACTTTCCATGTAGAAATAGAAAATGAAAGAATTAAAAAATACAGTTAAGATTTTTTTTTTTTCTATTTCCGGTGAGCAAGTTGGTATATCGCCTCTGGCGCGAGGTGTGGGAGGTGTGGACATAATTATGCCTGTCAGGCAATATGAAAAAAAAAATTTTTTTTTTCGTTTTAAAAAAAATAGTGTTAAGCAACTGTATGGTTAAAAGAAACAAATAATATTCCAATTGCTATCGCGTTTTAGTACCAGATGTAATTACTATGGAGTAGGTAATAGGTAATCAAATCAAACTATCGAGTGAAAGTGAAAGTTTGTAACAATAAAATGTTGTGTACAGGATGGTCCCTCTGCGCGCGCGCCGCCGATCCCGCCGCTGGACTGGGCCGCGCTGGACGCCAGCGGCGACGTGTTCGAGAAGTGCTCTCTGCTGACGGCGGCGCTCACGCAGCTCGGCTTCTACGTGCTGCTGCTGCTCGGGTACCTCAACCAGCTGCTGTTTCCGCCCAACGTCGCCACGGAGAAGAACAGAGAGGTACGCGCCTAGCTTCACAATGCTATTAATATTATAAATGTAAAAGTTTGTGAAGATATTTGGCGGTTTGGATGTTTAGATGTTTGTTCCTGAATCACGCAATAACGGCTGAACGGATGTACTTATATAAAACTTGGCATACAGATAAACAAAGATCTGAACTGAGACATGGGTTAATTGGTTAAGAGTGTCCGTCCGTCATTGAAATCGTAATTTAAGTGCATGTTTGAACTGGGGTGTACGTAGATGTAGAAATGTAGTTAAAACGATGCTCTTTCAGTTGACTGCCTAGTAAAATACTTTTAGTATTCTAACCGACAATTTCACCGTGTGCTATGATGTACTTATTTGCAAATACGAGCACGAGGTCCGTTATGCGACGCGAGCGCAACCGGCACTGTTTGACAACAAACCCCAGCAGGGCTACTACGAAACTCGAAGTTCGTGTCGTATCGTCCCTCTCGCTCTCGTATTAAATAGTACAATTGTCAGAAGGACCGAACGACACGAACTTTGAGTTTCGAATTTCGTAGTAGCCCTGCGGGCTTTAGTGTCTGTGTGTATCCTAGTCCAGTAGCGTGCGTGACATCGCGGGGCCGCGATGCTAACGGGTTACTAGAGTTCGATGGAGCACCGCAGCGGCACGCTACTGGAGTGATCGTACTGGAACAATGTAAGAGTCTTAGGCTCCGTTTCCACCAGAGATGCGCTATGCGAGGCGAGGTAAATGAAGCGTTTCTATTGGTTCACATACCTCACTTAAAAGAACGAAAGAAAGAAAGAAAAAGTTTAATCGACAAACTTGTAGGTAGGATACATCAGGTACTTATAATTAATGTTTAATTAAGGTCTACTTAAAGCTAGCCGAAAGGGCTGGCAGCTCAGCAATGCTGAGGTACGGAACCACAGCGCTGATTTTCAGCTGCAGCCAAATAGGGAAAAAAAAAATGAAAATATGTTATACATATATGTTGTACATTATGGCCGTCTGACGGAGATTCTGCAAAGGGATAAGTTAGCCTTTGTACATGTTAAAACACATTCCTCACTACACATCCTCATACATCTCTGGTTGAAAAGCGTCAACTGGGATATGTTTAACAGATCGCAAAAGGAATGAGTTCTAGATCTATGTAAATTTGCATGAGAAGTGTGTCAAGAGATAAAAAACAATAACCGACGTTATCGGGCGATAAGCGCCTGATCGCTCGACTTGTAATCTAGTGTAATCAGTAATCTCGCATTGCGCCGCGCTTTAACGGGCATGCTGACAAGTCGACTATTTGCACCAACGCTGAAAAAACCGGCCAAGAGCGTGTCGGACTCGCCCAAAATAGGGGTCAGTAGCCATTACGAAAAAATTAGGTAAGTTATATTTCTCTAAGGATTTCGTATTTTATACGGAATCTTCCAAATTTAGGTATATTTTATACCTTAGGCTGCTATTTACTCTTAAACTACTAATAATTTTCAAGCAAACTTAGCCGTTATAGTTTTCCTTGAAAGTTTAATATACTTTGTACCATACTGAATTTTTTCAAGTTTTTCCACCCACCCCTTTAGATTTTAGAGGGGACGCTCGAATTTAATGAAAATTTGCACTTTAAAGTTGAATATTTTGCAAACATATCACTGAATCGAATCGAAATCGTTTTAGCAACCCCCTAATGGTTTTAAAAAACCTATCCAACGATACCCCACACTACAAGGATGGATGAGAAAAAAAAATTACCCCCGCTTTGTCTATGGGAGTTACTCTATAAATATTTTTTATTGTACCATTTTGTCGGCATAGTTTACATATAATTATATTCGTGCAAATTTATAGCTTTCTAGCATTGATAGTCCTTGAGCAAAGCCGCGGACGGACAGACAGACAGACATGGCGAAACTATAAGGGTTCCGTTTTTGCCATTTTGGCTACGGAACTCTAAGAACAGAGGGCATCCCTACTCTGAATTTCGAAAATCGATGTTCGTTCGTATCGTGCCGTCAAGTTTCGGAGAGACGGAACGACACGAACTTCGATTTTCGAATTCCGTAGTAGCCCCGCAGGGTTTCTGGCCGCCGGCTAAAAATTGGTAGCGAATTAGCTAACCTGTATGATGAATTTCTTGCCTTCCACACTGCAGTGTTGGGAACCGTAGTTGGCAATAAAGAGCGCTGACCACTCTGACGCCAGGCCCTGCAGTCGCCTTTTACGACACCCACGGGAAGATGGGTTCGTCACACAGCACTGCTTACAAAACTTTATGCAAAATAGACTTTAAGAACTATTGACGTGAAGTGAACATAAATAAGTTAGCAAACTCGGAAAGTAAGAGAAGCGAGAGTTTGATAGTCTTCAGATGTACAACTACAGTCAGTGCACACAACCTTTGACATACTGTCATCATGATATCACGTAAAAGATTAGACTTTGCGTCATGCTACTGCTTTAGCTCTGCGTAATAGTAATAAAGCACTTTAACCCAAACTTTGTCTTATAATATAGCACCTATAAATACCTTGACCATTATTTAAATGATAGCACCTATTATTGCCATTTAACATACCTACTATTCTGATACCAATTCTTCAAAATCAGCTGTATTTTGTTCATAATAATTGGTGGTGTTGGTCAAGAATACTTCTAATATAAGCCGTAATGATCAGTTTTGTGTAACCTTGTCACGGGTGAACGCCTAAACTGATCGCGTCGTAAAAACCAAGGCTGGTTACACCGGGCGCGTGACGCCGCTCCAGTATTACCATAACAATCGCTACGGCCTCATCTGGCGCTGGACTAGTGTCCTACACGTAAGATGATAGAAACACACATCAAAAAATCTTGAGAAACTTATTATTATCCCTAGACTCATTAGTAATATGCCTATGTTGAAATGGTTCAAAGCTCTCTGGGGATATAGAATAGACTTGAATAGAGACACATCTCTAATATTTTTTTTATTTTTTCCTTTTTCAATTTATGACGGTGAAAGCATTCTACGCTTACACGGAACGTAGATAATGTAGTTAACATGTTTTTTTTGTAACTAAGGGACCTCATACATCCCTGTATTTTTTAAAGTAATTTTTCTTTAATTTTTTGCTGTAATTTATTTTATTTGTAATTATTTATTTTGAAAAAATACTTTCTGCCAAGTTTCTTGCGGCGCATTCTTCTTGGCAATAATGGTATTAATGGTCTTTCCGAAAGCGCTGGTAGTTAAAAAAAATTGGTCAACTGCGAGTCGGACTCGTACATGTAGGGAACCAGTTCAGTAAAAGTACCAGACCATGGGGCTTTAAAGCAAAGGTTCGCTTCTACTCACGAAACTCAGCTACTTTTAAGATTGGTTTATGGATTATTTTTTATTTCAACTCCAAATTTTGTTACTATACCGGCTTAAGTGACTAAATAAGAAACAAACAAGCTGACTGAGATATGTGGTGCATAGGAGAAATTCGTGTCTGTACTCCTGTCCAGTGGTGGTGTAGCGGTATAGCACGCAGCACGGAATGCTGAGGACCTAGGTTCGATTCCCAGCGCTGGTCTCTTTTTCTGGTTTTTTTGTGCATCTATGATTCAGTTTGTATTTTCGATATCAGCTACTTTTGTTTTGTAACATTTTCAAAAACTTAAATTTAGATCATTTATTGATTCTCAATTGTTAAATCAGTGTATCGGACATAGCGGTGTTATCTCTGTCTCTTGGCACGGGGCCCTTGAAATAATTTTTGACATTTATTTGACATCTCTAAGATAAATATTTATCTATATATCAATGTGCCGTCAATTTAGTATTGTATCACATACATTGAAAATTAAACTTAAACTGTATGAAAAAAATGAAATAATAATAAATAGTCATATTTTTAAAAAGTAGCAGAAGAGCTCAGTTATGCGACTAGAATCGAACCCTGGATTCAAAAACCCTTGGTCAGCGACTCCCTGTGGTTAGTTAATAAAAGCTAAATTTCATGACTGCGGAAAGTCAGTCAGCGGCGCGGGCGGCGGTAATTACGACTAAACAGCCGCTCACACTCAATTAACGCGCGTTAACGGCCGCCTACCCTTGCCCCGCTTACACAACTGCCTCTAACCGGCGCTCCGGCTGGCCCCTGGCTGGCGGTGTACATTACTGTAGAGTCCGGGAAGTAGGGGGTTGCCGGCCAAGCAGATATAGACAATAGGATATAGGCAACCCCACGTTCCGGCCGAGGCTTGTATAGTGCTTTTCTCAAACATGACACGAAATAAAATAAAAAATCAAGAAATCAAACTGGCGGGACGCTAGTCTGGTCGCCCTGTTGCGTACGCGCGTGTCGCGCTGGCTGCTGGCGGCGGCGGGCGGTGGTGCTGGGTGTGGGCGCGCGCCGTGTCGCAGAGCGCGCGTTGAAACAAAAGACGGTCGCATTGCCGGCCAACGGCCCGCAAAGTAGTATGAAATCTCTTTGCAGGCCGCTAGAGTGACCGCGCGCAGGCAGGCGAGCCGCAGCGCAGCCTTTTATTTGTAACACAACGTCAATATTTCATGTCATGTTTGAGAAAAAAAAACCCCGAAGGTTTTCTATTGGTTCATGACTAACACATTCCTCATAACGCGTCCTCGCACATATGCATCGTATGATGGCTGCTCTACCCTGAAGACTAATAACTCGTGGTGAGAGAACCTGACAATAAAGCTTGAGGTCTCGAGTTCGGTCCCCGGTCGGGGTCAATATTTGTATGAATAATACGGATGTTTGTTTTAGTTTCTTGAACTCAAAAATCAAACGTTTAATCTGCAAAGGGCCCTTTTGCATGGCACTTTTTATACTACCGCGTTTTGGGAAAGACCATCATTGCCCAGCTAGAGGAATGCGCTGCGAAGTGTTTGTATGTGTACGTACTCGTACTAGTACCCATAGTATAAGCTTTGCTTAGTTTGAGATTAGGTCAATCGGGGTCAGTTGTACCATTGTTTATAAAGATAAAAATATGTATAAGTACCTTTGTTAACCTAACGGATGGAAACCTAATGGAAAAACAGCCAACCTGTGTACACTACTCTGCGTTGAGAAAAACATGTCGCTAATTATTGGCTTTCGATTATCGTGGCGGTATTTATCAGGTCGGGCGGTACTTTTCAAACCGGGTTGATGCGTGACCGGGCTTAACGGTATTACTTCGAAGTCGTTTGGGTTTGGGCTTCGGACGCTATCTTAACCACACATGGCATATGAAAATGTAGGTAGGGTTTCAACTAAAGAAACTATGCTCAAGCTACACTTGGGAGCAAAGAAATCGGGCCACCCTAGCAAATTTTTACGTTTCCATGATAACACTAACGACCTAAAAAACATAAAAATCTACGTAAAAATTGCAAGGGTGGCTCGATTTCTTTGCTCCCAAGTAGGTATATTTCAAAATCAGTTCAGTAGTTCCAGATTATCTCCAGTTTACAAACAAATTGACAAAGTTCAACTCTTTATTGTGTTAGTATAATAGGCGTAATGTCAACCCCGAGATTGGACGAGGGTTCATCAGTCATCACTGCCGCACCGCCCAGCCCACACCTTTAGGGCTGCGTAGAGCGAACGGTAACCTTAGGTAGCCCTAAAATCGATTGAAGAAGCGAAGTTCAATCTAGCCAGTTAGTACCCGATAGCGTTTTATGTTTATGACTTACAATATTTCCACATCGATTTTATTGTCGCAGTCGGCAATAGAATCCGCAGCTGTCGCGCCACTTGCGTGGTCGGCATGGGTCGCACGCTCGTGCTACCCTCCGGCTCCGGCACTCGGCCTGTGAAAGTAGGTTAGGGAAGGCTCCTGCGGGGGCGCCACAGGTGCGGTAGCCGCAGCGTGATGTCACGCAGGGGAGCGACACCCCCCCCCCCCCACGTCTTCGAGTCAAACTTCGAGTTTCGTAGTAGCCGTGCTGATCTCTCGACATTGAAAATTGGGCCCGTTGTCTTATTATAGGGTTTTTCGTTATAAATCAAACTTAGACGTAATTTCAGCGCTTACTAACGACTTTATGTGTAAAACAAATATTTTGAATAAACAATTTCAATTTCAATTCTACTCAACCCAAAAAAGCACAGAAATTGAATGTATGCAATCATACGATGCTGTTTGACTTCCATCAAAAATCATACGACATTATCTGTAGTAAGTAATCTAACTGTACTTGGTGTAAACAATATTTTTGAATGAACTCTTGTTTGAACTTCATCTTGCTTACTTTTATAACTTCGAACGAAAACAATGCATATCTGAAAACGTCAACATGACTGTTTTTTAGGGTTCCGGAGCCAAAATGGCAAAACCGGAACCCTTATAGTTTCGTCAATTCCGTCTGTCTGTCTGTCCTTCAGTCCGTATGTCACAGGCATTTTACTCAAAAACTACAAGATAATATATCCGTGCAGATATAAGATAATATCCGTGCAAAAAAATAGCTTTCTAGCATTGACAGGTTCTGAGCAAAGCCGTTTTCCGTTTTTGCCATTTTGGCTACGGAACCCTAAAAACTAATTATTTTTAAAAGTCGCTGAACTAATGTTGTTGTTGTTGGTCTGTTTGAAGAGTATATTTTCCTTGTAAATTTAATATATTTACTATCATTCTGAATTTTTAGTTTAGATATCAGAGGGGGGGGGGGGCGGACGCTCGATTTTAATGAAAATTTCTGAATAGATAAATTGTTTTAGCAAACCCTTCAATCTCAATTTTTTACTTTTTTTTTATTGCACCACTTTGTCGGCGTGACTAATATGTATATTCATGCCAAATTACAGCTTTCTAGTAGTAACGGTCTCTTGAGCTTACCCGCGGACAGACATAGGTACAGACAGACGGACAGACATGGCGAAACTAAGGGCTCCTAGTGGGTTTACTAATGATTCGGCGAAAATTATTTAGCAAATTATTAGCTCCCAAACTATTTATCCATATTTTTATTTAGCCGAAATGTTATTTCCCAACTCAACATTTCGCACTGATATCATTTCCCAACTAATCATTTGATAAATTATTATTATGCAAATTATTACCTGGGATTTTTTTAAGATGTCGTTTATGGTTTGGTCAAACGTATTGATTGGCATACCTTAACTTAGCAACATATTGAATGGCATACAACCTACTTTCCTAGTGGCAGTTATCCTGGCTGCTATAAAATTAAACCTAAAATCGAAGGCTAAGGCGGGAGCTACGCTCCGCCTTCGCTCCGCCTTAGCCTTCTGAACCTAAACTATCCAAGTCGCTCTGCTCCGAGCCGTCTTGCTCGCTCGCTTCGCTCGCTCGCACAAATTTTAAAGTAAAACTTTGCAATATAAAAATTGGCCAGATGTTATTTGACAATTTGTTATTCGCCTTAGCCAATAATTTGCTACATAATTATTTGCCACATAAAAGTGTGATGAAGTAAAATTTTGCAATATAAAATTGTTGCGTAATAAGAAAAATGCGGAGTAAAGTTATGCCAACGAATTGTTTGCCAAATGAAACTTTGGCGATAGATTCGTTGCTAAGTGAAATTTGGCGAAACATATTTCGCCGAAAAGGCAGTACACCTCCTAGTTGACTACGGAACCCTAAAAAAATGAAATCACAACATTTATTCTGTAAGTAGGCCACAAAGAGGGTGTACATTTTTGCACATAACAATTTATAATTATTAAGTTATTATTTTATTACCTAAGTTCTATTATCGGAAGTCCGAAAATGTTTCTCATACCATTTTACACAATAACGATCACTCTTCATATTTTTTTTTAATACTAACGATCGAAACCATGAT
This sequence comes from Choristoneura fumiferana, assembly GCF_025370935.1. Classification (NCBI taxonomy): domain Eukaryota; kingdom Metazoa; phylum Arthropoda; class Insecta; order Lepidoptera; family Tortricidae; genus Choristoneura; species Choristoneura fumiferana. Next base: position 218,955 of record NC_133481.1, read on the forward strand.
TGCCATGCCTGCCCATGGCCCATATCAAACTAAATGTACCTACTTAGTTATTAAGATCTGTACAATACTATGGTTGCATGCAATAAACGACTAATGACTAATAAAAGTGACTAAAACTCAAAATCATCGCAATGCATAATAACACTAATCATACACCTTGTTCATACTAATATTGGTTTTCATATTTCTTATACTAAAGATTTAAGATCCTAATCATTGTAATTCATAACGCCAATATTCATCTTATTTTGAATAGGTAGGTAGTTACCGTTATGAAACACAATATTATGAGTTCAAATGTTTTCTTATTAATGCCATTATTATTAAAAAAAAATGATATTCGTTTATTATGAAGGAAATTTTTCTGAAAAACAACATTAAATATGAGTTGAGATGTGTTCTTAGTAATGACATTATGATTAAAAAATATATGAACACTGTCTGTTATGAGTTCCGATGTTAGTAATAAAAAAATATGAATAAATAAAGTAAAAGGAAAAATATTATGAAGAGTGATTATTATGAGCACAAATGGGTAGTAAAATAAAAAATACGAATAAGAATTTTATGAGAGTCAAAATGGACCCCAAAAAAGAGCTCTTTTGCATGCCACTTTTTTATACTACCAGAGCGCTTTCAGGAATACCATTATTGCCAAGAAGAATACGCCGCAAGAAACTTGGGATTTTGACATAACATTTTTTGTACCGATAGCAAGTTCAACAGTGTATTGCAAGATATACCAAAAAGTTTCTTTAAACCATTTTGTTAAATGTTATTAAAAAGTGTAGTTGTAGTGTGTAGTTGTAAATTAAGGTGGCACGATTTCCATACTAATTTATTTACACAATCATGAGCGCTTGAAAGAATAATTTGAAACTAAAATCACATCTGTTCACGTTTATTTTGTTCTTTATTTGAGGCATTTTTTATTTACCAAAAGAAAGCTTTTGATTAATAGCTTAATCTAGATGATTATTTTAGTTAATTTTTGTCAATATGTGAGTGGACGGCGACAGTATCGTACGCCAACAGCTCGGTTAGTAGTGTGTGTTTCAGCTACGTTGTCAACTCGCTGACAATTCGATGCTAAGCGACGTTGCCAGATTTCGTTTCATTTGTCTGATCAAAATCACATAATAACCATTTTGAAGCTCGTTTCACTTTTTTTTTAATATTTTTGCTGGCCATAGGTACAAAGTCCGTCAGTCAAAAGACTGAAGTGCAACGAACAAATGCATTGCCAATTCTTTGGATTTCCGACAGAAATTAGGAAGAAAATCACATAACATGAACGTATTAACAAATAAGTGGATGTGAGGAATTATAAGTCTCATAGTACTTACTGTAGTTGTGCTGTGCATATTCAGATTTACCTAAAATTTTTAAAAAAAATGTTTGTGCCTAAATTAGGTCTTATAAATTTTTAGCTACACATTTCAAAAAATATTAACATCATTAACTGAGAACAATGAAAAATAAAAACAAAAAGAAAACTAAATCTTACAACGGGTTTGAACCCGAACTTCCTAAGCTGTGGGTAGGGTGAACTCTAGCCTTATGCAACTAGGCCAATCTGGTCTTAGATCATGAGAGCGAAATTAACAAAGACTTCTGTATACAACAAATTACAAACATGTGTGCGAAAATATCTCAGTCGAAACTGCAGCGATCAAGTGAAAGTATTTTCTAAATTAAAATACATCTGAAACTTGGTAGGATATATCACAAATTTAACGCTATTGGCGGTATGTACATTATTTTATAAAAATATCCACGATTTCATTCCTAAAAAAAAAAAAACGTGGAATTTGCACACTAACGTCATCTACTGGCGCTGTAGTGCCTAGCCGACCGTGACAAGCGACCTTAAAGGTCAGATATGCCTAGGTATATGAATATAAAATATATACCTAGGTAATATCAATCGTAAAAACCAAAAAGAATAATAAAATGCCTTGTTTTTATTTATGTCTATAAAATATAGGTACTTAAAAATATAGTTAATAAAAGCATTTATTTCTTTATTTATTTTTTACTGTTTTTTATACCTATTAAAAATATATTTAAGTGTTTTTATTTAAGAACATGTACTCACATTCACTCGTTAATTTCATTCATTCTCTTTTTTTCGTAATCTGTACTTCATTTATCTAGCTGTATGTGTATTCACATCAACTCTCGTGGCACTACACCTACCATTACCCTTATCGAATAACATTAAACAATCATTAAAAACAAGTACCTGCATAAAATCATAATTAAACCTTAAAATAAAACTGACGACTCGCAAATGTCTCTCGGATGGGGAATCTACTAAATAAAAAAATTCGACTCGCTATCTATGCGTTTCCGCGTACGGCACGTTATCAGGTATCGTTTGACCCTGAGATCCCTTATAATGTAACGACGAACTTGCTGCCAAACTGCAATGACGTAACTCGCCTGAGATATCGTTTACCGCACGCAAGCACAATCAGATCTTACACAAATCTCAGTTCTATCTCGATATCGATTGCTTCTCACGATGGAAATTGATCCCGACGGGCGGGGCCGTTAGGGCCTCATGTGACCTATATTGATAATTACACACGAGGGGCTACAATTTGAATTGTTTGCGATAACGATCGCCACTAAAGAGGCATTACGAGTAATAGCTGGTGAGTTATGCGGGCTGTGAGTATCTACGACACATCGATCGCGCTATCGGCCGATAAGGCGTGACTCACGCGCGTGGCGGCCGCGCGGTCGCCTGCACCAGTGCCGGCCCTCCCAATGCATGTACCTAAACCGACGTGAGATACAACTTGTCATACGCAAAATGTAAAAACTATTATGGAAAATGGTGAGCTGCCAACGGTAGGAGTTTGTCAATTATAGGCCATTCACGATGTACCGATTTCTGTGAATTTGTTATTGTTAGGACTACCTGGAATAAATGTGCACACATGTGTGGCACGCTGGCCATTCTGCATTGTGAAAATGGCAATCGTCGTAGCCTATAAGACGAAATAATATGTTAACAACTATAAAATAAACTCGTAAAATAAACGCAAATAAAGACCGGCTGGCTGCTGTCGGCGCGCTCTACTCGCAAACTGCGCTTTGTCTCAACGAAAATGTAGAGCTGAAAATGTTCTGGACGTAGTTTTACAATAACCTAACTAACAAAAAGTTGGAAACCCGCGACTTTGTCACTTCAAAGTTCAATATCTCAAAAATGCCTGAACCGATTTTGATGAAACATGTCTAAGAACCATGGCTAGAAACCCTGCTTAAAATAATAAAAAACCGCATTCAAATCGATCTTCCTTTTTTAAGAGTTACGGTGCCACAGACAAACATAGTGGTCGAACTTATAACACCTCTCTTTTTGCGTCAGGGGTTAAAAAGAATCCAACCCTCAACAATTATTTGTTCAAATTTGAATGTACTTTCAGTAGGAACAAAAGCAAATTTACAGAACAACATGGTTAAAGTCGCGGGTTCACGGTGGATGCAAGCCGCTTCCAACCGATGCAACTGGAGGTCTATGGGGGAGGCCTATGTCCAACAGTGGACGTCCTATGGCTGATATGAGGATGATGATGAATTGACAGGCGAAATATTGCTATATAGCGTTAGTATCGTGAGCTTTGTTTGACGTTGTGGTCTTTTGTATGTTACTAACGCCATCTAGCAATATTTGGCCTGTCAATTAGCCCTCATCGAACGTTTTGTGAATCCAATGTTTTGAAGAGTTAGAGCACAAAATACAGATAGTTCAGAAGACAATCTCCTGTATGTACTTCACTTTTCATACCTACGCTCGGCGGTCGCTTTAAGGTTGTCAACTATGGCTTATGCACCAAAAAACTATCGTGGTAGTGGCTCTTATCTAGTTGTTTGATTTATTGTGGGGAATGAAACGGGAAGAATGGAAAAATTAATTAATAACTAAAATATTTTAAGTTTAATGTCATTGTTATATTATAAATTTGTCACAGAAAATATCTTGCGACGATTTCGTTATTGGCGAAATTCACGACTATTTAATTTAAACAACCATCCACTGAACAGTTATACTTAATAACTTTTTTTTGTTGCTCCATTATTGCACAATAAAGTTTACAGACGCGTGTCTCAAGCGGATGGCACTCGCGCTCGCACTGGTCCCAACCGGCCCGAGATACCGTGTCCGTGAGCAGTGTCTATGTGTGCGTTGCTCGAGCGCACTTGTATGGAGATTGACTTCTGAACTATCTGTGTTTTGTGGTTAGAGGTGGTTAGAGTGTGTCGCGTTGGTCGTTGCAGGGCTACGCGCCGCTGTACAACCCGTTCGACCAGTTCTTCTCGCGCTACGTGTACCGGCGCGTGGGGCACTGCTTCAACCGGCCCGTGTGTTCCATGCCGCACAGCGAGATCACGCTCAAGGAGCGCGCCACAGAAGACTACAACTGGACCTTCAGGTACCGACTACCGACACGCCACACGGCCTGTGCCTGTACTAAAACCACAGGCCGTATGCGACGCGCTGACGCTCGCGATCGCATTAATTATCTCTTTCTACCCTCGTTTTATACTAGTCGTTTTTCGAACTACATGCACAAGGTCAAGTGCGGAAATAACGTTCAACTTATTTTTTTCGAGATTCTAATCTAACTCACAACTAATAGGTATCTCCTGCGACTTTGTTAGTTTGACGTTACGGTCTTGCTTGCCATTGGCGTATCTAGGGTTGGGCTGACCTGGATTTTTGAATATATCAGTATTACAGAATTTTGAATCGGTAGCCCAACAATCTGGGGTGGGCCCTAGACCATATTGGGGTGGGCACGGAAATTGTTCGTTATTCAAAATACTTGCATCTAGTGCTTACATTTTGGTGATATGTTTTATTAACTTGTAATGTAATGTAACTAATGAGGGCTATCGTTTTTTGTCTCATTAGATGGCGCACTGTTGCGTGAGGTTTTTAAGTATGGCTTTCAAAGTCTGTTATTACGGGTGTGAAAACAAAGTTTAGATTAAAATCATATTTAATACACCTTAAAACCGTACCATAAAAATATCGAGCATGCCACAGTGCTGCATAGTCCCCCGGGAGGAGGACAAAGGTTTTCCAAAACTGTCTCAAAACACAGACATTCATTGCACCGGAGCGCATATTTGCCATAATTAATTTCAGATATTGCAAAATATTCACAATTATTCTAAATTAAAACCGCGTAGCTCACCCAAAAACTATGAGATTTGATATTTCGGAGACCTCACGCTACACTAGCGCCTCTAGTGGCGAATTCATACGCGATAGCCCTCATTATGTTTGTTCAGGTGGAATTAAATAATTTAAATAAAATATTAAATATTTCAACTTAAATTTGAAGTGGATATCTTCAATCGATTGAGCTGAAATTTTGCATGCGTGTATAAATCCGATGACAATGCAATATTATTATGACGTAGAGCTGATCTGTGATGATGAAGTTAGATGTTGGCCATAGGAACTCTGTAATAAAACGACACGACCGCATCGATTTTGGTCTCATTTGATTCGTCTTGATGACTACCTACTTTGGTAACCAGGGGCAAAAAGTACCGCCAACAAAAAAGCTTGTATTAGATTTTTTTACAATAAATTATTACTGAACCATTTGTTTTTAAAACATTGTACGGAGGTGCGGAACCCTTCATGCGCGACCGATTTTTTTATTTTATTTCATGTAATGTTTGAGAAAAGCAGTATATAAGCCTCGGCCGGAACGTGGGGTTGCCGGCTTCGCATCTATATCTGCTTGGCCGGCAACCCCCTACTTCCCGGCATCTACAGTAATGTACTATTATTTTTTGTTAATTTTTCCCTTAGTTAAATCACCAATGCAGTAGATCATGGTTTTACAAAAAATAAAAGGTTTTTGTTTCGTGTAGTGTAAGGACTAGTGCATAATAGTGCGTAATAGCTATCAATTATTATTAACGAGCGTTAAAACGTTATTGGCAAAGAAAGTACTTCAACGTTTAGAAAAGCCTCTTTTTGTTTGTTTTATGTGACAATTATTGAATTGAATGACTAAATTGTTACACGAAATGACCAGATTAAGAAAGAGTTGAATATTTCGCATGTACCACGTTAAACTGCACTAGAATACGTACATACCAACGAGACCTTTTTGTGAATTACAGTCCTTACAAGTATGAACAGACCGGATCCCAGAGTATGTCGCGTAACTCGGCCGCCGCCCTCAACCATGTTGTAGGGAAGGCGGCTCGGTCAACCTCCAAACTGTAAGCAAGTTGCCGGAAAACAACAAAAGTTATTATGTTATTTTAGTTCTTGGTTGTTAGTTACTTTTATGTTAGTTTTTTTTTCACTTTACAGTCGGCTTAAAATCTCTCATGTCATCTGAGAATCGTTTTATGGTGACGGTGGTGTAAGTATTTTTAAGCAAGTAGCGCTTTGTGAACGAGGCTTCTTTTCCATGACCCATGACAAAAAAATGCAACAAATCACTACTATATATCATATAAAAATGTAACAGTACTATTCGACCGTTCTCTTCTGTCGCCCGACACTCGATTCCTTAGCATATTCTTGCATATCCTTAGCATAGCCGGCCGGATCGCTCTTCAGCAAGTATTTACTGACGGACGTCAACATTTGTTTATTAAAAACGAGGATACTAAAAAGGTGGAGAAGGACCTTTTCAAATTGAATAGTTCCTTGAGCAGACATTCTGCAGGGTCCGAGGGCTACAGGCGTATTCAATCACAGATAGTAAAAAAAATAAGGAATTAAACCATCTTAAAAAAAGTGGCCAAGAGCTATCCAACGATACCCCTCACTATAGGGTTAGTCGAGAAAACAAAAAATCACCCCCTGTTAACGTCTAACCTAAAAAAATTTTTGTTGTTTTTATTGTAGTACTTTGTCGGTGTGACTGATATGTATATTCATGCCAAATTACAACTTTCTAGTACTAACGGTCTCTGAGCTTAGTCGCGGACAGACATGGCGAAACTATAAGGGTTAACCCTAAAAATGACGATACGGAATTCAAAAATGTAGATTTTCATGTTAAACATTAAGTAATAAATTTCACGATTACTTGCCGTAATATTTGATAAATATCAGTAGAGTACAGTATTTAGTTCACTAGTCTTCGTGTCGGGCTATTCCCAACTGGCAGCATTCCGGAGTAGGTTCTGGGACTTTTTTCCACAGCAATTCGCACGGACTATATTCCTGAGGTTGGTTTTAGAGTCACGCTGATAATATTATAGATTAAGGGGCTGTTTCACCACCCATTAATTAATTTTACTTGACGGATAAATGTGATGCCGTCTCCCCGTCTATTCGAACAAAACAAACAGAGACGGCATCATATTTATCCGTCAAATAATTTAATGTGGATGGTGAGACAGGGGGTAAATGTATATTCGTATGTGTACTAACACTATGTATTAAGTTCTTTCTTTTGTATACTAACCCCCTATGGATGGTGTCCGAAATAAAAAAATGTTGAATTTAAGTGCGGTGCGGACTGGATCTTGCGTACAAAGCGGTAGGGATGATTGGGAATGGTCCTTCGCGTGAGACGGCGCGGTAGTGACACGTCGTGGGCGCTCGTGTTGCAGGTGGACGGGGCGCACGCTGCGCTGCGTGAACCTGGGCTCGTACAACTACCTGGGGTACCGCGCGGCCGCGGCCGGCGTGGCGGCGGCGGCGCGCCAGCACGGCCTCGCGCGCTGCTCGCCGCGCGCGCGAGCTGGGCGACAGCCCGCTGCTCCGCCAGCTCGAGGAGGAGCTGGCCGACTTCCTGGGGGTCGAGGTTGGTATGCTACCAAGATCCGTTGGCTCCACTCCAGGGTGGGCTGTTGGTACCCTAGCAATGTCTAACATGCTGCCTGCGACGCACGCCATAGCCACCGCGCGTTACATCTCTGCCTCCATCGCAGGATTCCGTTTTCCAGTTCACGGTGCCCTTACAAGCT
>NC_133481.1:234984-247751 GCF_025370935.1 Choristoneura fumiferana
GTATCGTATCATCCACTCTCGTTTAAATAATATTAGCGTCAGGACGCAAGATACGAAGTTTAAATTTTGCACTTCATAGTATAAGGCCACTTATAGAAGTTGCTTATTTCGACAACGATTAAGAACGCAATTAGGTGAGATTAAAACGCCAAATACGTGAACTCTAGTTAAGAAGTAATGAAGGATTAAGTTAAAACGCTGGCTCTAGCAATGACAGTCACGCCAATAAACGTTAAGCACAATAAAACACAATAAATGACAACATCACCCGCTTATCCTTAAGACGTTCGCACACACCGATGTGCATGAAATCAACTCGATATACACTTCATTTTAACAGAATAGTATTTAATAAACAAGTACAACATAAGTACATATACATTTCATTCGCTAAGCAACAAAGAACAATATCTGAGGGGCACACAATTTCTAGCTAAAAAAGCATTCATTAAATCCGCTTTATTAGAAGTTAGTGAATCTAGAGTTCTATACCCTTCCCGTCACCTTGGAATAGCAGTGAGAGGCGACAGTCGATAATGACTCGTAGATAATAATGTAAATCCATTTTTGACAATAATGTCCATAAGGATGGGCTTCAAAACGTTAAAAACCCAACCAATCATAGTCTAAAATTCACGTCTCACCCTTTGTAAAGTGATTGTAACGTTACTATTGAAGTGCTGTGGTCGAAATATATCCTCCGCTTTAATTCAAGCGCACCTAGAAGTAAGGAACTAAGGCGTACGCAGTCCAAATGCATTGTCAATAGGTATTTATCGCGCCGGGACCACGATCTTCATCCTCATATAGATGGTAAAGGGTATCGCGCGTTTTGTGGTACATCGCAGTCGATGATGGAACACATATAAATTCATAGCCGCGCGAACCAGCAATGTATTGAAACACGTATGTTATTCCCACCAACTAAGTGAAGCTTTAACGTGCACTAACGCTTTAACAAATACTAACGAAGATGGAACTAACCTTTGACCATCTCCGTGTTTTCCACATTCTGCGTGATCTTGTAGAACTTGTGTCCGACGTGCACCCTCGACGACTGGGTAATGTTGCCCACCACAGGCTGCAAGGGCGGGTCAAGCCTTCCGGTGGCATCATATCGCTCATAGCGACCACCTCCGTCCCTGGCTTCGGCCCATCGGCCTCAGCATCCGATTTAGACCACATCACAAGGGTTTTATATTGTAAATAATGATTCACACACGATGTCCGACGTCTCGCTTTGTTCGCGACTGACTCGCCGCCCGCGTCGGCTGCGGCCGTCCGTGATAAACATTATGCTTACCGAGAATTTGTGTGTTTATTTATCCTTACATGTGTGCTTGCGAAGCTACATGTGATAACACTTGTAATTGAAAGTGATTAGCATCTCACCCAATTATTTGTACAGAAGTAACTATAAGGTAACTCTATCTACAAATTGGCACTTAAGTGGTTAAATTGAGAAACAAAGGAATGTAACATAATTGGGACAGTGGAGTTCATATTGTACATATCGTCCTTTTAGATCACTTTAACTGCACATATATATGGGTAACGTTTTACCTACGTAGGTACGCTTTTCCTTCTTTTTCTGTAAAAATAGCCAAAAAGGTTAAGAACCTCTGCTGCTGCGGCCTCGACAACTTTGTCGACTTGAATTTAAGAGCTCATATTATCGCTAGGGTTTCCCGCTTCTGACAGTGACGTCACGAGGTTATCCAACGAGATGTTCGCACGACGCTAAGAGCAGATGTGAGGACGATTGTAAATAAGTTTTGTTAATCATTTGCAATAAAAGATTTTCTGCTAACTACTATTTGTTTGGTGTAAGCACTTGCATTTTACATCCAATCTCAGGCGGACTGGTTAGATCATTTCCCCAAAATAGTTATTTATTTCCTAGTAGCTAAATTTCCATTCGCGTTTTATCGCCCAAATGCTTTTTTTCATAATATTTTTACAGAAGTTTATTTTCACATTAGCGTTTTTTCCCAATCAGAGTAGACACAGACACAGTGTCGACGGAGCGGAGCTCCTACTTTTGTGCCGATGCAAACTTAACATAACTTAAGCCTATGTTTCTGTGCCGATTCTGATTTGGAACAAACGCCACTGTGAAAATAAGCTTCAGTAATAAATTTTGCTACTAGGAAAAAACGATTTTGGGGAAATAATTTTCCAACCCCTCAGGCGTAGGTGCTAATTAAGTCATTCTGACTAATGGAATTTGTCCATATTTGACTTGCAAGATACAAATAAACATTGTAGGTTTAAAGCTAAGGGGCCATTCATTTATTACGTAAGACGATTTTGCCAGTTTTTGACCCCTCGCCCCCCTATGTAAGAAAAGTAAGAATGTAAAGGAAAAAATGAATACACGTTTGGATATTTACCGACGTGCTGTCTACGCAAAACAAGTGACGACTTTTTAGTTTAAAATTGCTTGACAGTTCCCGAGAAGTGCAGGTGCACTGCAGGCGGCGCGGATCCGTTGCCATGGACATCGTTTACCTATAGGTACGCATATTATCCGAGCGCGCGCTTTTTCAAAGTACCTATAATCTTAACTTTGCGCTTTTTTGTAATCTTATGTAAGAACTATCAAGACCCCTCCCACCCCCTTGTAAGAAAAAATAAGACATGGTCGACTCCCCCTCCCCCCCTAAATCGCTTACTAATGGAATAAATGAGTAGCCCCTAAACATGTGTCGTGGGGTCCACAATGACATCCAAAATCACGCTAACTGCGGCCTCCTAAAAATATCTGTTATATCTTTCGAGGATATATCGGTGGCAGAATAAAACTCCAGGAAAAACGAAATACTTGTAATAAACTCAAATCAATGTGTACGTAACAGAGGTCGTAGGGTAAGTGGCGATGACAGGACATTTCGATGCTAGTTTAATTAACGCCTAGAGAATAAGGAAGGCAACGCAGCGCGGTGATGATGATGTTTGCTATGATTCTTGTGCAAGACGTAAGTCCAAACATACTCCCGGCCGTTGAAAGATCGCTTTCAACACTGAAGCTCCTCCGCTGTAGGCAATTTGCACAGGCGCACGAGAGAGCGACGCACGCAACCTTTAGTAGTGGTCACATCGGCCACTCTGGCTACTCCATCGGTCCCGGTGATGAGGCGCTGCACGCGACCGAGACTCCAAGATAGAGGAGGAACGTTATCTTCGGCCAGAAGAACCATATCCCCGATGTTTAGTTTTGCGCTGCTCGTTTTCCACTTTGTCCTTTGCTGCATTTCAGAGATATATTCCCTCTGCCATCTCCGCCAAAAGTGTTGTCTAATCTTCTCGACTCGTTCGTAGCGTTTTAGCTGGTTTTCGCTGCAGTCTTCGAGGTTCGGTGACGGTGGAGCAGTTAGAGGCCTCCCGATGATAAAGTGTCCGGGAGAGAGGGATAAAAGGTCATTAGGACATGACGATAGGGGGCACAAGGGACGACTATTCAATATTGCCTCCACTTGTGCAAACAAAGTGGAAATTTCTTCAAATGTGAGATGGCTAAGGCCAATAACGCGTTTTAAATGATGTTTTGCCGATTTGACGCCGGCTTCCCAAATGCCACCGAAATGAGGTGAGTAAGCCGGTATAAACATAAACTTGATTGACTGTTGACTTGCAAAGTCAGATAGAGGTAAGTGACTCTGTTTTATGAACGATCCTACCTCCTTCGCAGCGGCCACGAAATTAGTTCCATTGTCGCATAGTATTTCGATTGGTTTGCCTCTGCGCGAGATAAAACGCCTCAACGACATTATAAAAGCATCCTTGGTTAGGTCGCTGACAGCCTCCAAATGAATGCATTTATAACGTAAGCATACAAATAAACATAAGTAACATTTAATCAAACGACTTCCACGTCCCTTACGGTTTACTATGAAGAATGGTCCGGCAAAATCTAAACCAACCGACAAGAACGGATAATCTGGGTTTACACGCTGGGGTGGTAAATTTCCCATTTTGGGTTGCAATGTTTTACCACGTAAACGCCTACATCGCACACAATTGTTGACAGTTCGTCGAGCAAGATGGCGCCCGTTTATTGGCCAAACTGTTTCTCTTATTGTTGCCAACAACAGTTGTGGGCCGGCATGCATAAACTCAATGTGTTTCTGAGCAAAAAATAATTTTGTTAACCTATGTGATGAATGAAGCAAAATTGGATGCTTCTTCTCATACGAATAGCTTGACGCGTCTAAACGCCCGCCTACACGTATTACCTTCTCCTTATCTAAAAATGGAGACAACGATATGATTTTATTTTTACTATTTAAGGGCTTTCCCTTTGAGAGCAATTCGTATTCAATCTGAAACGATTGCTTCTGGGCAATGATGCACAGTGCATGGAATGAATCACACAGTTCATATGTCGATAAAATACCTACGCGTCTATTGTTTTTGTTTTTAAGATTGAAAGTAAATCTTTTAACATATGCAAATGTTCTTTGAAGTCTACTAAACGACGAATACCTATCAAAGTCTATAGCCGGTTCGATTATAGCTGCAGAGTGCACTTTTAATTCGGGTAAAGTTGCTAAATCATTGGCCTTAAAGATTGGCCATACAGTTTCGCCTTTCAGTAAAAACATTGGTCCAGCCCACCATAGAGGCCTAGACAGAAGCTGCTTGGCATCTACACCCTTGGAGATTAAATCTGCGGGGTTCATATCAGTAGGTACGTATCGCCATGCCAAAGGTGAGGTCAACTCTGTTATTTCACTAATCCGATTAGCCACGAATATTTTAAGCCTTGTAACGTCACCCTTGATCCATGCGAGCACTACGCTTGAGTCACACCAATGAACTATTTTATCCGGCTGATACCGCAAAGATTCTTGTACGGATTTAGTAAGTTTAGCAGCGAGCAAAGCTGCGCACAACTCCAAACGTGGAATAGTGGTTGGTTTTAACGGGGCCACTTTAGATTTGGAGCACAGCAACTTAACCTTAACTTCATCATTGTGACTAATTGTTCTCATATAAATGCAGGCACCATATGCTATTTGTGAAGCATCACTAAATGAGTGCAACTCTATAGTTTTAGGTGAGTCACCCAGCACTAACCTTGGTATTTGTAAATTTGTTAAATATTTCAAATTATCACAAAACTTGATCCAGTCTGCCTTAATCCCTTCCGGAACAGGTTGGTCCCAGTCCAGCTTTTGTTGCCAAAGCCTTTGCAGCATTATTTTAGGTATAATTACTACTGGACTTAGGATACCTAGCGGATCAAATATTTTAAATGAATTAGACATTATAACTCTCTTCGTTATCTCTTTGTTTTGGATTGTACATTGCTTTATAGGAAAGTGTAGCGTATCACTACAGGGGTTCCACCCCAGCCCAAGAGTGCTAGATGATTCGCTGATCGTAAAATTGTCTTGCTTATTATTTTCAATATTTTCTAAAATTGATTGACAGTTACTCTTATATTTTCTAAGATTGAAACAACCTGAGCTTAAAGCTTCTGATATTGAGTTTCGTATGTGAATTAATTGCTTTAAATCATTAGAACCGGTAATTAAATCGTCTACATAAAAGTCTTTTTGTATTATGTTTTTGATGAGTTCGTCATTTTGTTCCTCACCTAATTGCCATAGGCATCGTGTGCTTAAATAACTGGCACTCGCTGTGCCGTAGGTTAATGTATTCAGTATCAATGTTTGAATAGGCTGAGACTCGTTTTCCCGCCACAGAATAAGTTGTAAATGCCTATCATCCTCGTCGACTAATACCTGGCGATACATTTTTTCTATATCTCCGGTAAGTAAGTATTTGTACTGCCTGGCGCGTATAAGAATGGAGAAGAGTGAATCTTGAACGTTCGGGCCCACCAGTAGAATGTCATTTAGAGAATAACCTGACGTGGAGGGCGCCGAGCCGTCGAATACTACGCGGAGCTTTGTAGATTCACTTTCTTGTTTAAAGACGGCATGATGACATAAGTAATAACACGGGTTTAAGTTTAAATTATGGTTGCTATTGGAGAATGATAGATGTTTCAAATCAGCATATTCATTAATAAATTTAGTGTATTGTACTTTAAGCGTGGAATTTCGTTTTAATCGTTTTTCTAACTTGATAAATCGTTCTTTTGCAAGATTGTAGGTATCACCTAAGCAATCAGCTGACTCCTTTAAAGGTAGCCTAACAGAAAACCTACCCTCTGTGGTACGGGTCGTAGTTGCACGAAAATTACTTTCGCACCGACTTTCACCATCGTTCATCATAGTACCTTTTGGCACTTCTTCTAATTCCCAAAATTTTGTAATGAGATTTTCGATGTTTTCATTATTTGACCTTGAAGTTACAACGTGATTGCAATGTATATCTTTATTTGACATTATTGGACAAATGGGACCAGATATTATCCAGCCTAAATGCGAATTTCTTAGTTTGGGACCATTAATTCCCAACGAGTATTGTTCATTGCCTAGTATATTCCAAAATAGATCGGCTCCTATGAGTACATCAATAGGGCCGGGCTGGTTGAACCCTGGGTCAGCCAGCCGAATATTTACTGGCCATTTTAAAGAGCTGATATCTATAGGAGTCTTTGGTAAGTGACCTGTCACTTCCTTTAGCACAAAACATGTTGCTAATGTACTAAAATCGCTATTTGTTGAATTAATTTTTATCTTGCAGTTTTCGTTTACATTATTTGTTATTGTATTTCCTATACCTATGACCTTTAGCGAGTCAATGGGTGAAGATCGTAATGATATTCTGGTCTTTAGGGACTCAGTGATGAAAGTAGATTGGCTGCCACAGTCTAGCAGAGCGCGAACCTTGACCTTTTGCTGGCCAAGTGGATTCGACACTTCTATCAGGGCAGTTGATAATAGAACTTGATTTGATGAATATTGTTTTGCATAATTGACAGTAATTTCTGATTCGTTGACGTTGGCCGTGTTGCTTGTTGAGTGTGCTGGACGGTGCAGAAGAGTATTGTGCTGCTGGTTGCAGTCGCGCTCGCGGCACGGCCCCATGCGGCACGCGCTCGCGGCGTGCCCCTGCCGTAGGCAGTTGACACATAATTTGAATTTAGTCACGTCCAGCATTCTCTCATCAACCCCTTTAGCCTTAAAGGTTGGACAATCATAAATTCTATGATGCTCGTTACAAATAATGCACGTTAATGCGCTTGTCCTTTTATGATAATTATTATTCGTGCTCGCAAATGATTTTACCAAGTTGTGATGCGGTTGCCTAGAATTGTTGTGATAGTAGTTATTGTTTGGTACAGGCCGTGCTGAATGCAAAGGAGGCATTGAGGACGTGGTTGGTCTTGCAATATTATTGTCTGACCGGCTGCTGCGATTTAAAGACTCTAGTACATCAGCTCGGTCAGCTAAAAATTTATTAAATTGTTCTAAGGTAGAAAAGTCCCCATCTAACGTATTGCGGTGCTCCTCCCATTTTAATAGCGTGTTATTGTCTAACTTAGCAGATAACATAAATACTATAAGCACGTCCCACTTATCCGTTGGTTGGCCTAGACTAGCCAGAGCACGTAAATTTTTTGTTACATGGTCAACCAAGAACCTTAAGGACCGTTCAGACTCCCGTGTAATTTGTTTGATGTTTAACAATGACGTTAAATGATGATTTATTAACATTCTTTTATTGTTATATCTATTACATAATAATTTCCATGCTTCAGCGTAATTTTTAGCAGACACCTCTAAATTCGAAATTATTCGGGCGGCATCGCCTTGTAGGTATGATATCAAATAATGAAACTTGTTTACTTCTGGTATGCGTTCGTTTTTATGAATTAAATTATCGAAAGTATCATGGAACTCCAACCAATGGAAATAAGAGCCGTCAAATTTAGCAATTTGGATTTGAGGTAACTTTAAACCAATTTCTTGCCGGAGATGCGAATCGTCCATACAGCATGACGTATTGTGCATAGAATTACGCCGTTGTTCACATTCACTTCGCTTTTGAAAAATTTCAATTAAGTTTTTTGCAGTGGCAATGCTCATTATAATTTCTTTTTCGATTTTATCGCGTTCATCGATTTCGTTCTCAATATTTGACGGGTTTAAAACTTCTATTTCACTCTGCAAGTCGTCGACTCTGACCGACAGTGCCTCGAATTTCGCTAATCTTAAATTTAATTCAGTTAATTCAATGTTATTCAATTCACTTTCACTAGTAATACCCTTTAAATAATTTTTAAATTTAGTAATCTGTCCTTTGGCGGACGATCTTTTGATTAATAACTCGTTATAACGCTTACTCCCATCGAGCGACATTGTAGGTCAGTATATAGGTAGTTAACAATCAAAATTCAAGTTTCTGTTTATCAAAGTAATAAGTGAAATAAAATGGCTCACGTTCCTCGTTCCGGTGTCACTTGCCGTTCGGGAAATCGGCGCGCGCACAGCTGATCGCCGGGCAATGACCCCGAGCGCAGGCTCCCGCGCAGTTCGCAGGTGATATTGATAAGCGGCGGAGGCTGGAATAGTCGGCAATCTTATGTTAAAAACAATGAATTATTTAGTTGCACTGACCGGACGGGTTTATTTAACTTTAGATTTCAATTGATTTATTTGAAATTAAATTTTAATTTGAGATTTGAATGATTTAAGTATAAACTTTAAAACTGAACACTAGGGCAAATAGGATTGCGAGTGTTGTATTAGTAAACGGTTATCCACTACAGGTGACTACAGCCTGTAGTATGAAATATCGTAGGTAGGTACCTAACTTATGTATGAATACGAAATGCAATAATTGTGTAAGAAACCCAGCGGCAAGTCTAGTATTTCCCACACAAGCAGCTCTTTGGTGAGCACTGCTAATCTTGCTAAAATAAAAAATATTTACATATATTAGATGTTATTACATGAATAGGTAGAATAGGCTGCCTGGCAGAGATCGTTCTGGAAGGATAAGGCCGCCTGTCCTGTCTGTCTTTTTTATTCCGTAATCTATTTTACCTATTTTAATATATTAATAGTATTTGTATAATTGTATTGTATTTTAATTGTAGATATATTGATTAATTTTTATGTTTCACTCGAGATTCCTCCCGGCTTCGCACGGCTTTCACTACTAGGTTCTTAATTTATATCTTTTATTAAAATGTTTTATGCATTATATTTAAATCTAGAAAATACGAGTAAATATTAATATGAGTATGAAAATAAGTACGAAAGCCGCACTAAATCCGTTCGGTATTAATCGCGTTGAACAGATAGAAAGACAGACAGACAGACCGACGCGACCGGTTAGGTACTTTATTTTATAGTAATTGTTTAGTGATTCTGATTATATTATAGCTTGAATTTAATAATTAATAAAATTGACCTCTGTTTTTTTTGTGTTTAGGGTAGTTTTTACTAATGATGCAATCGAGAATATTTCGCAAATTCTGGATGTTTCGGCCACTAACGGCACAAAGTACTTTATTATGTACAAATGGATGACGATATTGAATATTTTTGACTGGATTTACTAGTTATTAGGATGTAAAAGGTAAAATTGGAATGAAGGGTGGACACTTATCTTTTGGTTGCCGGTGCCGCTTCTCGATGTGATACTTTAGATGTAGCACTGCTCGATTTGGTTCCTTTCTTCCTTAAGCTTGAGGCTGGGTCCCGTGACTTTAGTCTATCACTGCAAGGCTCTGTCTGTGTATCTGTCAAAATATCCTACATTAGATAAGTAAAACACAGATTAGATAAGTAAAACTCAATATCGGAAAACAGATAATTAATGGATACTTAATTTGTGCGATTTATGCGCAAGTACTTCCTACATGGATAATTTACGGGGAAGAACCTTGTAGTCAGGGAGAAAGTGTCTTAGCGATGTTTCAATTCAACCTTGATATTGACGAATGTTTTTTGTTTTAATAAAAACCGGCCAAGAGCTTGTCGGATACGCCCCAAAATAGCGACACCTCCTAAGTATACTGGTACAAGTGCATAATCATAAATTTACAGGAGAGCTGTTCAAAGGTTCCAAAACCTGTAACTTTCTCATTTGATGATATAACTTTTCAAAATTTTGCATTGGTTCCAAAGAAAATATTTGCTTTCTACCTGTATTCATGGAATTTTGAAATTTCTTATAATTTTTGAGAAAATTGCAGATACACTACTATACGCGTATTTTACATCTTGTAGTTGTGCGGTATACTGAGCTAACTACCACTTGCTCCAGTATACGGCGTAATGCGTAGATTACTGATCTGACGATATTTTTATATTGTATATGAATTTTTAGATGAAATACTTATATGGCTTGCAATGAACAATAAAACAGATGCTCTTTTACCTTCATCTATTGATTTATAAACGTTTTTATCACTTGCATCAATATACGCTAACATTAGCATGCCACTTGTACCAATATACCGCTAGTAATGTTTTAAACGTGCTATACAAAATACAGAAATATACCTTTATAAAAAACCTCACTTGAAATATAAATGGTTTTATTAAGAAAAGTAATTGTATTAGGTGCTTTAAATTAATGGAAGCACATTCAATGGATTCGTATTCCTGTTCAAATGTGTACTCGTATTTTATTGTGAAAGGTTCCTCATGTGATACATATATCGCATCGCACCCATTTGTATCCACATAACGTTTTAGCTTTTTGTGCCTCTTCAGGGTTCCGTACCCAAAGGGTATAAACGAAAACCCTACTTCTATATACTACTTCGCTGTCCGTCCGTCTGTCACCAGGCTGTATCTCATGAACCATGATAGTTAGACAGTTGAAATTTTCACAGATTATGTATAACTGTAGTCGATATAATATATATATATAACAAAAAATAGAACAGAATAAATATTTAAGGGGGCCCCAATACAACAAATGTAATTTTTTTGCCATTTTTTTGCTAATCCTAATAAAGTTGTATAGATGGTATGGAACCCTTCGTGCGCGAGTCTGATTAGCACTTTGCTTAAGCCAAGCTTTGACATGAAATATTGAGTCAAAGTCAAAATATCTTTATTCAATTTAGATTGTAACAAGCACTTATGAATGTCAAAAAATTTACCACCGGTTCGTAAAAACCTCTGTTGAGAAGAGTCTGGCAATAAACCTAGGTATATTTTGTAAACAGATTTACAATCATATTTTAGTGATATCTATACATCACAAGTATTTAGCACAACTACATATTTAAACAGTTCTCAATTCGCTATTTGGAGTAAGCACTCGCCAATGCGGATTGGAATTATTTCCAAATTTCCCTATCCATGATATAATCATTAATTTTAATAATACGCCTTATATATTAATGTCTTTTTGACGATAGATTTAAATTTTGTGTCTGTTTCTGAGTCTTGGGAAACTTCTATAACTTCATACGGTTTAGCCGTTTTCGCCATATACATAGCATAGCCAGGTACCATTTCTTAGGTGTGTATAAAAAAATGTGTATAGGGGGTTATTAAAAACCTGTACTATACTTTAAACCACATTAGGGCTACTAATTACTAATATGATCCAAGTAGAAAAATACTGTGATTCGAAAAAAAAAAGTTTTGTATGGAAGTGGAGTCGCAAGAAGACTTTCTAATTTCGATGTTTTCCCACTTATATCGTATTAGTAATCAGTAGCCCTAATATGGGTTACAGTATAGTACAGGATTTTTTTTTATCAACCTGTAGGTATATTGAAATTTACTGTTCTCATTTTAATTAAAGCATGCATGCCTTCGCCTTCTTTTTGGGGATGCTCAACTACCAGAATGCAATGTAATACTGCAATGTTATATTTCTAGCACGCGTACATGTAGGTATAGCCGAGGAAACTGAATCACGTACTGGTACTGGGGTGGAACCGTTGTACTACCAATGTTATGTTGACATCCCATACATTTGCCAAAGAAATCATAGCGAAATAGATCACGAAAAGGTTTCACATTGGATTTAGTTTCCATGACTGTCTATGAGAAATACGGCTATTGTGGTCTTGCCCTCCGCAATTGTCAGACCAAAACATGTTTTTTTTATATATACTATCAAATTATGTGTTCGTAGAACAGTTTAAACGGTCCGCACGCAGCGACGGCTAGCGCGTACACTGAGGCAACTGCCAGTTACACTCGACTTCCCCGGCCCCGCGACAATATCGGTGCCGCGTATAGTGGTGCATGTCGGTTGCCTCAGTATACGTTGTACCGATTAGCAAAACGGTGTTAGATGCATTCATATACGTCACTTTATTTCCAAAAACTAATAGGAATATCCGTGCAAATTTTTTGTGGTAGGTAAATAAGGAAATATTAATAACAAAATTGCAAAAAACAAAAAATCAGAAATTTGTCACTTGTACCAGTATACGTAGGAGGTATCGATAGGGTGCCGTAGTCATTACGAAAAAATATAGTAATATTTTTCTAAGGATTTCGTATTTTATACGGATCTTTTTTAACGAAAATTTGCACTTTAAAGTTGAATGTTTCGCAAACAAATCACTGAATCGAAAAATCGTTTTCGCGCAACCCCGTAATGGTTTTAAAAGACCTATCCAACGATTCCCCACTGTAACATTATTACCCAGGCCTTATTAAAAATGAATAAAAGCACTGGAGTAAATAACGCACGTAATTAAAGCTATCTCATACCTCAATAATTGGTCGAAATTAACGTGATCGTTTAGTTCTCAAAATGGGACCCTCTTTTACGTTGTGTTAATAAAAATAAATAAATAGAACAACTCGTTAAATATAAAATAATCACTGTTCCAATTGTAGTTCCGCCGATCGCCTCCAAAT
>NC_133481.1:247761-267843 GCF_025370935.1 Choristoneura fumiferana
CCCAAGCAGCACGCAAGCGTTGCCGACATCAAATATACAGCACTATTAGAACTTAGAGTTCTACTGGTGATCCATAAAGGTGTCAAGAAAAGATTATTTACTTATAAAAGTGATTAAACCGTTATTATACAGCTAAAGCTGTACTAAGTTTTTATAAAATACTCCGTGTAAACTTAAAGCTTTAAAACAGAATATTTGAACTCCACTTTAAAACCCTATGCATTTTTTGACACTTCAATCTAATGTTATCCTTCAAGCTGCATAGAGGCTGTATTTTGCATGTGATCACTTACTTACTACAGCTATAAGTTTATAAAATGGTATCACTTTATACTTGTTTCTGTATAATGGTATATTAAAACTACTCTCTAAAGCTTATTATTATGCGTAACTGTACACTCTTGTCAGTGTAATAGTTTCATACTTCTGTCAAATATGATTTTATAGAACTATAATAATAAATGAATTCTGTAATACAGCTTTATCTGTATTACTGTAAGGCTGTATAATTTATTTGCTGAAAAACTGATGTACAGCCTATATATAATAAAAATATTATATTATAAACGGCTATTAAAGGGTAAAAGCTGTGTAAATGGAATCCAGAAAGTGCGTAGTAAAACCACGGAATCTATAATACTCTCCAGATATCTTTTACGCTGTATAAAATCTGTCGCCATTTTCGAACAAATAACAATAAAAGAAAATATGACTTCTTACATTTTTTGAGTATTGCTGAAGTTATAGTTATGATTTTCAGATAAATAAATCATAAGTGATACCTGTTGTACAGTATTATTTAACAATCTTATGATTCTAACCTCAAAACCATAACTTACTTTACTTGTTTTGGTAATATTCCTCGTGAATTCTTCAGTATTTCGCGGGCGCGTGAATATTTTTCCACCAAAACTATGCACTATTTCCCAGTAAAAATAAATCGGCACGTTGAATCTACAATTATCACTACCTAAAGTCTCAACATTTATTCTTGACTTATAACTTCACAGTAAATTGGCGGCCCACCATTATCATAACTAAAAAGAATATATAAGCGGTTGTTTTCATAAATTTCACATTGTAATTCTCATAAAAACCCAATGAAGAACTATTATCTTTTTAAGAAACTTATAAGAGAATAACTATATGCCTATGGTTTTCTTCAACATCATACTACAGCTCTTCTACAGCTATAGTACAGCTATTTTTTAGCTATACAGCAACTATACAGCTATAATACGCATAAGGCTGTATAACAAGGGGCCCAATTTTTACTTATAGAGGTTGTATAAGCGCTTATACAGCCCTTGTACAGCTTCTCACTATATAGCCTGTGAATACAATAAAACTAAAATACACTTCTATACAGCCTGTCGTGCTGCTTGGGATGTTTTCGACCGTATATGCATGTATACACATGCCTTTTTCTTTGGTTCTTTTTGTAGCTTTAATTAATTAGTTTTAAATATTGTTTTTTTTTTTATTATATGTATGTTAGTCTAAGGTATTTACTGTATTTGCCGTGTGGCCTGAAATAAAGGCTAGGAATGATCTTTACTAAGTATATAGCCATTTATTTGATGGAACAATGTACCTAGTAGTGAAAGTTTGAAGAAATGATTGAGAAGTTACTTTTAAAACATACTCGTACACAAACCCCTAAGCCACTAGAGCTACTTATGAGCTACTCATAGAGACTTCAACTTTAGTAGATTTCTATCTTATACACCGTGTTTTTATGGATTTCCGTTAACATCGGCAGACAGTAGGCACATTGATAAAACTACCTACCTGGGTAGTGTACTTAATTAACTGTATGGCCAAACATTTTACTTCCAAAAATATTTTTTTCTTTCTCATAAGACATCTTATTACCTATACTCGTAGATTTATAAACTTAGTAATAGGGTTTCCCTTTTTACGGAAACCTAAAAACATAAAATCATAGACATCATAAAAACTCACTTTTATAACCTTCCTTTGCCAAATACTAGGTACTATTGTTATTAATAAAACACAACACAGTACAAATTAAAATAAAGGTAACTAAAACTACATACCAACTAAACTTATAATTATAAATAAAAAATTAGCCCAAAATCGCTGCCAGGTGGTAAGGTGCCCAGAAGGCTGGCAGCATTACCACGCTGTATGTATTTTTTGCTAAATATGTGTTAATTAAAAACGCTGTAATTGCGGACATTAAAAGAAAACATATATACCTATTACACTGTATTACTGCGCATAACGATTTAAGTTTCTTTGTTCCTTACTTATCTTTTAAACAGTACCTAACAGTTAACGGAAGCCAAAATAAGCACGGTGTATATCATGATAAGAGATTTTTTTTATTACCTTTACCTACTAAATGATTCCAACGGTATAGTTGCCTTATTATATTTTTACACAAAAAACGAAGCCGTGGGCATTATAGAATAACCAGAGAACCCATTTCCATGAATGGGAATTAGTGCTTTGTCTTAATATCTACCTGCTAGTTCGGTCTCCAATATATTGTCACTAGTTAGTTTTTCAAAAAGATGTCCATTTTCAGTTGTCCACCTATAAAAAAAATGCAGACGCTATTTCAACACAAAAAAATAAGTGAGTAATATTGTGTTTAAATGTAAATATAAAAATTCAAAAAAACATTGTGGTAAAAGTGATAAAAATGAAAAGTTAGATAATCTTTGTCGTTGAATCCAATAGAAAGTTTCGATGTATATAGTTAAAAAATTACGATTTTTTCCTCACAAGACTTCGTGACGTTTGTCTGAAGTCAAGAAATTTTGGATGTTTGATGTTTTTTTTTTTATATATTTTGGCTATGCCTTTCGATTGAGCCAGCGTCATGTCGATTTCTCTTATAAAAAAATTTCGGAGAAGAGGCAGTTGCTATTCCTGAAAAGAGGGAATCACAAACCCAAAGTAAACCAGGAAACCACTACTGTTAGTAATTATTTCTACTACAAAACTATATTTAGATAGTCATTACTTTAATGTTAATTAATACCCAGAGAGCGTTTTAGTAGGTAAGTAGGTATACCTAAACCACCACAAAGAAGTATAATTTTTTATATATATATATTATATACTCTATTTCATAATAAATGTACAATTACAGATTGAGATCGTTTTGCTGACAGAATTGTGCAAGTGCAAAAAATATTTCTTTTTGTTTTGGCTTAAATTGCAGAAGCTCTAAAATATGAGTAGGAAACGGAACCTTCAATCTAATCAGCTCGTCATAGAAGGATGTTTGATGTTTTATGCGGTTTATGTTTTATGACCTCGTCCTTACTGTTAACGTGTTAATTTCTCGACAAAACTGATTTCTTGTCAGTTTCGTGACGGGACAACTTTTTGAGAAATACTCACTCAGGTACATTATAATGCTGTTTTATCGCGCGTACCTTCAAAATACATTCAATGAATATTCGTAATGTTTTTCCAAATGCACAATTTTGGCTACTTATTTTATTTTATTTCTTTACTATTTGTGAGTTAGCGACACTTATGGCGCACTTATGGGCGGGGCACATTGCTCGCAGGACTGATGGCCGATGGGGTCAAAAGGTTCTCGAATGGCGTCCGCGGACCGGGAGACGAGCTGTCGGTAGGCCTCCAACAAGATGGAGCGACGACCTGGTTAAGATCGCGGGATCGCGGTGGATGCGGAAAGCACAAGACAGGTCTGAGTGGAGAGCCTTGGGGGAGGCCTATGTCCAGCAGTGGACGTCTTTCGGCTGACATGATGATGCGCAATTTTATATGCTACCTGTAGTACCTGGGGGAAAACAAAAATGAGACTAAGTTAGATCGATTTTCCGTCCCCAAAAACCTTCAAATGACAAATTTCATCGAAATGCGTTAGATCCGTTCCATACCGTTACTGAGATAAGATCCATCGACATCTATGTACCTTACGGCAGATAGATGAGATCTTTGAAATAAATAAATAAACAAAAATCAGATAAAGATAAAAATATACACACAACACAACACACACAAACTTTTAGCTTTTGTAATATTGTGTAGGGTTAACAGAGTAGAGTAATGTTAATATTAAGTATACAATAACAACGCCATTACTAACGTGCGCGTGGTCACGTCTCCTCTGTTTTCACATAAACAAGCTGATAACTACAATAATACGATGAACTAAATTTTTACCGTGACTTTGCTCGAGGTTTTTAGGGTTCCGTACTGCAGTCGGTAAAAACGGGACCCTTTTAGAATCACTTTGTTGTCTGTCTTTGAATACATATTTGAAATAGAATAGGATAGAATCAAAAAGAATCTTTAAATTACTGGATATTCATAAGTAGATACAGATTCATGGATATGAAAAAGGTATCTAACCTTTTTAGGGTTCCGAACCCTATAACTAAGACTTCGCCGTCTGTCCCTCTGTCACCAGGCTGTATCTCATGAACCAGGACAGTTAGACAGTTTAAATTTTCACAGATTATGTATAACTGTGGCCGCTATAACAACAAGTAGTAAAAACAGAATTAGATAAATATTAGAGGGGGCTCCCATACAACAAACGTGTTTTTTTTGCTAATGTCTAATATTGTAAGTATAGATAATGGTACGGAACCCTTTGTGTGCAAGTCCAACACGCACTTGACTGTTTTTTTTATGGTGAGGAAAATGGACATTATGCATCCAGCCAGCCAAATCCAGCCCTATCTATCTATCTCTACCACAAAATACCACACGAGTTCCCAAGGATAAAGAGATGCCGATAAAAAAACTGGCCAAGAGCGTATCGGACATGACCAAAATAGGGTTCCGTAGCCATTACGAAAAAATCAAGTAATATTTTTCTAAGGATTTCGTATTGTGTACGGAATATTCCAAGTTTAGGTATATTTAATTTATACCTTAAGCTGCTATTTACTCTTAAACTACGAATAACTCTCAAGAAAACTTAACCGTTATAGTTTTCCTTGTAAGTTTGATATACTTACTTACCATCCTGATTTTTTTTCAAATTTGTCCACCCACCGGTTTAGCTTTTAGAGGGGACGCTCGATTTTAATGAAAATTTGCATTTTAAAGTTGAATATTTTGCAACCACATCACCATCAGGTTTTAATGTGCTTTTAAGTTAAAGGAAATCAAAAATAACACGGTGTATAGGAAAGCCATCTAATCTATATCCTAATAGGTACTTACCTTTTTCGAAGAGCAAATTCGAGCAAAACGAGCAATTCTTGTATATAATCTGAATCTCGGAAACGGCTACAACAATTTCGATGAAATTTGGTATGTAGGTTTTCGGGGGTGGCAAATCGATCTAGCTTGGTCTTATCTCTGAGAAAACGCTTATTAAAGAGTTTTAGCCCGAGCAAAGCTCGGTCGCCCAGGTACTGTTCTTTATGTAATTATCCGTGCCGTGCCTGACTATAGGATAGGAATAGGACAGTCGTCTGTCCGAGTATGTTGTAAACGGCGACTATGAGACCGATTTGAGAGGGGACAGCGCTCTCTATTGCCAACTAACAACCAACTCCAATTTAGCGTAGGTCATTAAAAATCCTACCTCCTTTAGAAAATACCGGATGATAAATTAAAAATTGTATTGTTGTCTAGGTACTTAAAACCTTCTACCATGAAAACAACGCAGCCAAGTGTGGAGGTGTTTACTCAATAATTTACATTCAGGTCGTATTATTATGTAAACAGTGTAGGTATCAGTGTCAAAATAACAATGACTTATAGTAATTTAATATCAAATGCAGCCACGATAATTTAAAGTAAACAAACATAGGATTTATCGTAAATTGATAACCAGAAACCATTTTGAATCATCCAGCCAAATCTAGAACCTTTTAGAACATATTTCGTTCCTTTGTTTCAGGTACTTCCGTATTTAGTAGGGTTATACAGAATTGAAGCTAAGCGTAACCTCCTTGTTTTGTTGAATAAAGTTTTTTTTTTCATTCGTTGCTACCTCGACACAATTTTACTGAATGCAGTATGGATAACCCTTACAAAACAATCTTGTTTTTCAAACTCAAAGGACGCATGAAACCTGTTTTATCAATATGAACTATAATAAATGATTCAATATATATGAAATTCTGTCTTTATTTAATTGAAATAAGATATTTTTAAGCTAATATTTTTGATTTTTCTGAACTTAAACCCTCTACTGCTACCTCTTTGCTGTGACAGTTATAGCTGGCCGAATGGAGTCACGGGGGCTCTATGTAAAGCTTGTCACACATGAGACATCTCACTGATCAGTAAAATTGTCGACGATGTGTAGATATTCATTATTTTTCAGCATAAAAATGTGTTTTAATTAAATTTAGCAAAATACAATGCCGAATTAAATCGTTTATTTAAAAAGTGTTCTTGACACGCTTGTTAAGACCTCTTTAACGACTAGCTAAGTAGTCATTGTATAGATAGTGCCACGAGAGTTGAAGTGAATGATTACATGTCGTGTAATAAAAGCAGGATTATGACATTTACTCATTCATTTCATTTATTCTTCTTTTGTGCAGTCAGTTCTTTTTGTAGCTGTGTATGTAATGTAATCATTCACTTCAACTCTCGTGGCACTATCTATACTAAACAATAAAAAAAAAACAAGTATTGCATTGATTGATACAGTTGGGAAGAAAAGAACGGAGTGTTTTAAAATTAGCATCACTTAAATAATTATAATTGTGGCAAGTATAGTTTTTTAGAGCTTGTGACTATTATGACACGCATACAAAATGTGCAATTAAAACAAAAACGAGTAAGTAGCACATTTTATAAATATACCTAATAATGTTCTCCATTGGTAATTACTTAATGGATTCAGACATTTAATTAAAATTACATATACGTAAGGTGAAGCTGGCCATTCATGATAATGATGCATTGGTGCGGTAATTCTAACTTCTTCAGGTCCGTTAATTTGAACAAAATTGGGCTCATTGAATAAAGCTAGAAGTGCCAGTCCAAATCTTGAAACTGAATAAAAAAAAAAACTTTTTACGGTAACTAAAAGTAACTGTGAAATGTTCTTTCTAATTATACTATTGTTGAAATAGGTAACAAGTAACATTTCTTTTTTTAACTAAAATAGATGGTAAAATAATGGATAAAAAAGTACCACGCTTATTGAATGAAACTGATCAGTAAATTTTACGTGCCCCATGTCTAAGGCGCTTTACATCCCCACTGCGCAGCTCGCTCGCGCAGCCGCCATTACGGTATAAAAAGGCCGAGCAACGCCGCCGTGACGTAGTCGAAATCGAGAGGTGAAGGTGTAAATAATGGAGAGGTGGCGTCCATGTTTAGTTGTAATAGTAAGAATCGATTATCACCGGAGCTAGCAGCGAGACCGCCTACGCGCCCGTGAAAGTGAAGCAGTACAGTGTTTCGACGTGTCATCCGCGTAGATCGACAACGGTTCGAGGCCGGAATACGAAGTCGAACAACCATCGTTCGGCGTGTGGCGAAAGCGCGACCATTTTGTGAACATCGCACGCTCTGCTCTGATACGCCGCGAGCTACCGCTAAAGTGATAAGTGAACTGTCCGTTAGTTAACGTGAGCTAAGAGTCAACTGAAGGAGAACCGTGGGCCGAGATGAACTGCCAGGCCCAGCCGGGAGTACGCGGCCGGAGGCGCGCAGGGCGCACGCCTCTGCCGGGAGGCGCGCTGGCGCTCGGGCGCCGCGAGCGTCGCGATGGGCGCGAGGAGCGCTACGCGGCCAGCAAGTGGGGCTCCGCGCCCGCCGCCGCCGCGCTGCCGCCGCCGCCCACCCACTGGCGGCGCGCGGGCGAGCGCTGTCGCCCCGAGCCCGACTGCGCGATGCCGCTCAAACTGCTTCTCAACGTGGCGTAGGCCTACGGACTCTATCGCTAGTGTAAGCGGCGGCGGCGCGGCCTCCCCGTGCCGTCGCTCTTCGTGCTAAGTTTTTTATTTCGTAATCGACGCGACCGCCGGCGCGCGGGGCCGCGGCGGGCTCCAAGCGCGCGCCGCCGAGGCCCCGGCGTCAACTAAATTCCGGCGTTAGGTATTATTTTGTGAAAATTTTAGTAGTTTAAGTGCAGCCCGACGCGCGCCGGCGCCGTCCGCGCGGCCTCCGTCGTGGCCTCCTACTTAAAATACGAGAAAAACACAAAAAAAAGGAGGCGCGACGGTGGTGGCGCGGAGCGCGCCGGCCCGCGGCGGGCGCCTCGCGCCCTGCGGCGCCCAGCGCGGCCGGGGCGCGCCCCCTCGCTCCTGTTCTTTTCGCGACGGAGCCGCCCCGCGGGAGCCCGAGCGCCGCGCGGGCCGCGGCGCGCCGATTATTGCTGGCGGCGCTGCAACCGCAAGGTGCACCGAAACGTTGCATTTCTTTAATAAATGAGGCGTTATTTTTATATTTTGTACGAGTGTCGGGCGCGAGGCTCGCGGGGTCGCGGCCCTGTTTATTTATCTCAAGACCAAGGTATTTTATTTGTAAACGCCGGCGCCGCTCGCGGGCGCTCTCAAAAAAAGAATACAACCTCATCACCCCGCACCAACAGAGCTTTAAAAAAATTATCTAGAGCGGCCCGGCGTACTTAATTCTAGTTGTAGATTAAAAAAGGATACCGTTACATCTGTTAATGAAAATTGGAGATATATTATATGTTTGTACAGTAGTAGATAATGATCTCAAGCCGCGGCCGGTGAATAGCTTCTGTGATGTACAAAAAACGAGTATATTTGGAGTTTTACAAGTTTTTTATAATTAGTTGTAAAGTATTTGAATAAGTGAAGATGGTTGTGCGACGCGTGTCGCAGGAGCCGGTCCGCGGCGTCCCCTCCTCCCCCCCTTCCTGTCCCCCATCCCGTCCCATCCCAGGGCTCCTCGGAGCCCGCCAAATGTTTCTGGGTTTCACTCAGACGTCAATATGCTTGCAAAAGCACAACTTTCTCTTCTAGCTCAAGACCCCAGAAACATATTTTTCTAGCGAAACAAAAACCGAAGAATTATGTACTGAGAAGACCTCAAGAATGCAAGAAACGGAATCAATGTGGTCACATTCACAATCCCCTGGAATAATTGGAGATAATAGAATGAAGAACAGAAGGAGTCTGACTTAAAAAAGGTCCAAGATCCCAAGCTGCTGTTGACACTGGTAAGGAAGTATGATTTTTTTGCCTTCCCTCATCAGACATTAAATTTCCATGTGTTGAAAAACCAAGGTACAGCCTAGTTCTTATATTCCTGAGCATAAATTCAATCAAAAATATCTGCATATGCTTTTATGCCGTTAACAATAGTGGTGTTCGCATATCTTTGATAAAATTTTTGCTCAGAAGTACCTTTAAGAACTCCTGTAGGTATGATTCTTACTTAACTTACACACATACTTACTTACTATGATACTAGTATATACTAGTGATCCCTGTCAATACTAAACTTTAGCCAATTGTTGAATGACCATGTGGTATGTTTGTTAGAATTACAGAAAATTTAATTCAAATTTTTTCAAGATGAATTATTAGTTTGATTGGCCATGTGTTGTACATGTACCTGATGAATCATGAATATACCTTACCTAATGAATTTTGGCAGTCGTGGAACCAATATGCATATGCTAGTTGAGCTGTAATTTTCAACTGAAAGTTTATTATTATTCATCATACATAGAGCAATAAAGCAACCTAACTTGTCACTTTTTTTTAAATTGCTATTAGGGTCAATTCAATACCTACAATGAATGCCAAGCCAGTGCTACAACTAAAGTCTGGCGAAAAGTAGGAAAAGTAAAAGAACTAGGTTGTAAATCTGTTTAAAAAATATACCTTGTTGAGTTTCTTGCCGGATTCATCTCAACAGAGGTTTTTCCGAACCGGTGGTAGATTTTTTTTGACATTCATAAGTGCTTGTTTTAGCCTAAATTGAATAAAGATATTTTGACTTTGACTTTGAGGTGAAACTAAAGTCAGGGTGCGCTACGGGGGTTTAGTTTCTTCTATGTAATTTGTGTAATCATGTCATGGATAAATATTTTCTTTCTTTATTTCTATGTTAAAAGTAAAAAACGGAATCATTAAATCACTCATGTGTCTTTATGTTTGTCTGTCAGTCTTGTCACAGCCGATTGCTCCTAAAATACTGAACCGATTTGAGTTGAAATATGGTGCAGTTAAAAGTTTTAAACATTTTGATGAAAATAGGCAAATATTGTATAACTCTATATTGTAGGTAAAAAAAAAACATTTAACTAGACAAAGAAATGTACAAAGGCGAGCTTATCCCTTAGAGGGATCTCTTCCAGTTGACCTTTGAACAATTGAAAGGACATAGGAAATATTTACCATCTTTCTCCTTATCTCCGAAACTATGAGGCCAGAAATTTGGAAAAAAATATTGAGAGAATGAATTTGTTTTTTGTTAAAAAAAAAAAGAAATTAGTTCTATAGGTACCTATAGATTACACATAAACCTATGAAAAGTATGGTATTTTCAAAAGCTTTTATTTGACTTCACCTTTTATTTTGTTTGTTTGTTTTAAATCTTGCAAAATAATTTCGATTCACTTCCAGCGGTCGGATTGTCTGTGATTTGGTATGTAATGTCAATCAATTTATTCCTAGGCCACTGTAGAACCTTGCCACAGTAAATAATATTGGTTTGTCCTTATTGGATGACTTAAAATGTCACAATAACAAGGTTATGTGGTGCAGTATTAATCAAATTGAATTGGTTGACTGTACTTATGGATGTGGGATAATAATGCAAGTAGTCAGTGAACCATAAGTAATTAGATAAAAGCTTAAATTGAAAATGTCTTAAAAAATGTTTTTGCGGGCTCCGCGGAGCACACGGAGAGTGAGAATGGCCGCACTAGACACTTAATAGACATCTAGCAACTGCCTCATTCATTTCTTTTTTTTTTCTTATTGAGAGAAATCGACATGACGCTGGCTCAATCGTAAAGTATAGCCAAAAAAAAAATACAAATGAAGGAACCCTGAGTCCGAATCGCACTTGGCAGGTTTTTAATATTGTTTTGGCGCCAATTGTCACAATGTTTTTTAATAAATACTCGTGGCGTGGCATACATAACCGCGAAAAGTGATAAAGATTGTGTGATGCCATGTGCTTCAAACGGGGACACGGGACTAGTAAACTACTGAGTCATGCTTATGCTTTTTGTGACGACAAACTGGTAGAGATTAGTCACGTTTTTTTACCAAGTCATAATAGAATAATTAAAACTTCTAATCCTTATAAAATAATGATTTATACTTGGTTTGGATAAGTCTGGATAGGTATTTAAATGTAAACAAACTTCAAGATTTTAAACATTTTACCCATCTATCATTGTAATTTTTGTTTACATTTAGTTAAATTTATACCTATCCAAACCAAGTACTTATAGTAAGTAAATAGAAATAATAATTAATTTTCATGATTGTTTTGCTTCAAACTAGAAATTATTATTAAAAAATATTTTGCGAACATAGTATGCGTAATTCGGAAAATTTTCAAGTGTCACAGAACTCATCATAGGTGAAAAATACAATAGAAAGTGGCAACTTAGGGATTAGGGAGTACTAAGTGAGCTGAGCTCAGCGTGTACATACGTACACCTACGTCTTTGTATTTGTAATATACTTTGTTTTGTCAGCTTTAATTTGAATTAGAATTTGACTAAACGTTTAAGAATCAGTAACACCTCTATCATGCTAAAAGATGGTAGATAAACGGTATTGGTTCTTAACCGTCGGTATACAGGGTGGCCCATTTATATCGGTCAGTATGGGAAAGTCTGAAACTATACGACATACGAAAATTTCTTCTTAGGAACCATGACATCGATTTTAATAACAAGAAAAACTGCCATCATGCATTTAAAAAAACCTGTACTCAGCTCGGGAATCAAACCCGGTTGTTTTGAAAAAAAAAAAAACATAATTTCTATATAGATATCGATTGTGTACGTCTAAGAAGTAAATGTGTCCATGAAACATTATGCCTAAAATGAATAAAATGCATTGTTTTCACATACTTTAATTTATTTTAGTAGGTGTACGAAGTTTTTTTTTTTTTTCAAAACCGGGTTTGATTCCCGAGCTGAGTACAGGTTTTTTTAAATGCATGATGGCAGTTTTTCTTGTTATTAAAATCGATGTCATGGTTCCTAAGAAGAAATTTTCGTATGTCGTATAGTTTCAGACTTTCCCATACTGACCGATATAAATGGGCCACCCTGTATAGTTTTGAAAAAATGTCCTTCTGTCTGTTGCGGCGCATTCTTGACGATTCAGTCTTTCCGTAAGGGCTAATGTTATAAAAAAGTGACACAAAAGAGCTCTTTGCAGCCAACAGAATAAACGTTTTAATCTTATAGTTTCGCCATGTCTGTCTGTCTGTCCGTCGGTCCGCGGCTTTGCTCAGGGACTATCAATGCTAGAAAGCTGTAATTTTGCACGGATATATAATGTAAAGTATGCCGACAAAATGGTACGATAAAAAACATTTTTTTTAGGGTAGTTCCCATAGACGTTAAGTGGGGATGATTTTTTTTTTCATCCAACCTATAGTGGGGGATATGGATAGGTCTTAAAACCATTAGGGGTTTGCTAAAACGATTTTTCGATTCAACGATTTGTTTGCGAAATATTCAATTAAACTCGAGCGACCCCCCCCCCCCTCTAAAATCTAAGCCGGTGGGTGGAAAAATTTGATAATTTTTTGTATGGTAGTTAGTAAGTATATCAAACTTTCAAGGAAAACTTTAACGGTTAAAGTTTGCTTGAGAATTATTAGTAGATAAAAGAGTAAATAGCAGCCTAAGGTATAAAATATACTTAAACTATGGAAGTTTCCGTATGAAATACGAAATCCTTAAAAAAATATTACTTATTTTTTTCGTAATGGCCACGGAACCCTATTTCGGGCGTTAGGTTACAGCTGCCTATGTAGTTTCTAGATTCATTGCCATTCACTGGCCATTCATGATTTAGTTTATGTTAGTTGCTATGCGGCCTTGCTAGCAGTTTAGTTTCACGCCTTTCCTTCCTCACGATGACGATTTCCTGATGAAAAAAGAGAGAAACACGCATTTTTTGTTTCGCAATGACTCAGCCATGAACGTTCTGGAACCAGCAGGGCTACTACGAAACTCGAAGTTCGTGTCGTGCGGTCCCTCTGACACTTGAGCGAGAGGGGCGGTACGATACGAACTTCGAGTTTCGTAGTAGCCCTGCTGTTTCGTGTTTTTGCAAGTTTAGTGTTTGATTTAACCAGCACAGCAGGGCTACTACGAAACTCGAAGTTTGTATCGTACCGTCCCTCTCGCTCTTGTATTAAATAGTATAAGTGTCAGAGGGACCGCACGACACGTACTTCGAGTTTCGATGAACCAAAATAATTTCCTTGCTCACCCGCGACCTTACGATAGCTAAACTTATGCAAAATATGCTGTTCCCTCGGGAACTGTGCATTTTCCCGGGATAAAAACTAGCCTATGTCACTCTGGCCCTTAAACTATCTCAATGCCAAAAATCACGTCGATCCGGCACTCCGTTTCGACGTGAAAGACGGACAAATATACAAACGCACACATTTTCGCATTTATAATATTAGTATAGTATATATATGTATATATGAAGCCGTGGTGGCCTAGTGGTTTGACCTATCGCCTCTCAAACAGGGGGTCGTGGGTTCAAACCCCGGCTCGCACCTCGTTTTTCGAAATTCATGTGCGGAATTACATTTGAAATTTACCACGAGCTTTGCGGTGAAGGAAAACATCGTGAGGAAACCTGCACAAACCTGCGAAGCGATTCAATGGTGCGTGCGAAGTTCCCATCCGCACTGGGCCCGCGTGGGAACTATGGCCCAAGCCCTCTTGTTCTGAGGAGGCCTGTGCCCAGCAGTGGGACGTATATAGACTGGGATGATGATGATGATGATGATGTATATATGGATTATCCGTAAAATTACGGTCAAGGAATTTAATTCATGAGCCGTCATGGAACCATTACTCAGTAAACGTCATAGTGACATGCATTGCATTTATTAACAATGAAAATCGGGTGTTCCCACTAGTGTTGTGTCCATTGACAGCACTATTATAGAACTCTTCTTCTCTTTTAAAATATGGCTTTTCTGTCCTAATTAATAGGACAATTTCGCCAGTGTCAAGGTAAACTCTCTTTGAGAGGGACGTTGTACGGTGATTGTAGTTTTTGCAACTTTATAGTAAAAATTCCAGAAACCACGCGGAGACAACTTGCGCATTAAAAAATGACAGACACGAGAGCAATATAGAATTTTGTGATCACTGTTCACTGTTAAGGTAAATCGCCGCATAAAACACTATCAAAATTATACTTCAACTAGCCAAAGAAACAGAAATAGCAAAATTAGATATTGTCTACATCCGCCATGTTCGAATGCTACAAATCGAATCCTATTATAGAACTCTATTACTTATAGTACATACTAGTGATGTAACGAATGTCATTTTTTGAACATTCGCGAATGCGAATATTCAGTTTTTCGTTTTGGCGCCAAATTGTCTATGGCAGTCTCGTTCGAAGTGCGTTCCGATTGTACTTTGTTCCGAGAATTACCCAGTTTAACCAGTTTACCAAAGTAAATAAATAAATAAATAATACCAAATGATTAAGTGAAGACGATACTTAATGTGATTACGAGATTAAGTTATATCTATTATCTAATAATTGTATTTGTTTTCTGATATTCACATTCGCACAACATTCGCAGAAATTTTGCGAATGCGAATATTCGTTAGATACATCAATAGTACACACCTACTGTTAATGGAACTAGTGGAAACATGTATTGACTTGGTGTGAAATGATTCCATGGTGGCCGTAGATGGCGGCTCATGAATCAAACTCCTTGACCATACCTAATCAACTTAAAATTGTCTCTAATGTCTTAAATCATCATCATCATCATCCCAGCCTATATACGTTCCACGGCTTTTTTAATGTCTTAAACGCAATGTTAAAACGCACGATGTAATTTTTGGGACTAGTAAAATCCAATTTTACTGCTGGATATGATGAATAAACTACGCAAAGCCGCGGGTAAAAACTATTTTGCTATAAATTAACGCTTAATAAACTGGCGTACAT
Source organism: Choristoneura fumiferana (assembly GCF_025370935.1). Taxonomy (NCBI): domain Eukaryota; kingdom Metazoa; phylum Arthropoda; class Insecta; order Lepidoptera; family Tortricidae; genus Choristoneura; species Choristoneura fumiferana. The sequence continues at coordinate 262,869 of NC_133481.1, forward strand.
ATGGGTCACACGATAACACTTCGATAACAAAGGTCGCACTTGTTTTTTAGCCATTATCAAGCCCTACTTATAATAGTTCTGTAAATATTGCGCTGAATTGCCTAACCCATTGTTTTAAAAGTATTCATTTGTATTTGGTCATGTCCGTGCCGTATCCGGTTTTAAATAGAATCAATATCTCAACCTATACATATATAAAAAGAAAACTAAAACTAGAGAAAAAACGGAACCCTTATAGTTTCGTCGTGTCGTCTGTCTGTCCGTCTGCGGCTTTGCTCAGGGACTATCAATGCTAGAAAGCTGTTATTTTGCACGGATAAGTAATCTATGCCGACAAAATGGTACAAAAAAAATTCTTTTTAGGGTACCTCCCATAGACGTAAAGTGGGGGTGATTTTTTTTTCTCATCCAACCCTATAGTGTGGGATATCGTTAGATAGGACTTTTAAAACCATTAGGGGTTTGCTAAAACGATTAGTGTAAATTTTCATTAAAATCGAGCGTCACCCCCCCCCCCCCTCTAAAATCTAAACCGGTGGATGGAAAAATTTGAAAAAATTCAGGATGGTAGTAAGTATATCAAACTTTCAAGGAAAACTATAACGGCTAAGTTAGCTTGAGAATTATTAGTAGTTTAATAAGAGTAAATAGCAGCCTAAGGTATAAAATATACCTAAACTATGGAAGATTCCGTATAAAATACGAAATCCTTAGAAAAATATTACTTAATTTTTTCGTAATGGCTACGGAACCCTATTTCGAGCGTGTCCGACACGCTCTTGGCCGCTTTTATTTATCTTTATGTGGCTGCAGCTGAAAATCAGCAAATTTTCAGTAAAAAACCTATCAAAACTCGAAAAGACATGTTTTCTCAGGACCAAACTAGACCGATTGTTGATGAATATATTCAACTTTATCTATGAGACATTAAGATTTAAATTTCGATGTCAATTTTTGTTGTATGGTGGGTCGCAGGAGGTATACAATACAATGAATCTTTACTGCACACCAACACATAGAAGCTGGTATATAGAGATTTTTCAGGGTAAGCAATATCGAAATAAATGGTTTATCAGGTTTTTAGTTTAGCTTGTTGCCATGGTAGTGTCTCCTGGGTGACTTCTTAAAAGTATGATTTTATGGGGTACAAATCCACTAGAATTTAAAAGTTGTGATAGTTTTAAGGTAATTCCTTCGTGGCTAAGCATGCTATACATTGATAACATTTTTCTTACAGCGTATCACTGATGTCTTCTGAGTAACGTGACAGAATAACAACACATAAAAGTTGATTGATCCAAATATACAAGAATCGCCCGTTTAAAGGTACACATAATAAGATTTCATCATCATCATCATCATCTCAGCCAATATACGTCCCACTGCTGGGCACAGGCCTCCTCTCAGATCAAGAGGGCTTATAATAAGATTTTCCGTAGGTATTTTTTAGTTGTACCAATACGCACCTACCTATACAGTTATACACTATTCCAGCTTTTCTCCAGTTCAAATCTTATTATTTGAAAGTAAAAAAAAAAGTTTTAATTTTTAAATTTTAATATCAAAAGTAGTACTAACTTATAACTAAACTTACTCTATTAACAAGAATTCTGCCGTTTAACTGGAGAGAAAAACTTCTTAGGCATTTAGATAGAACTTAGATAGAATTAAAAAATTAACTATAGTGACAACCCAACCAGAACTTGGCAAAGTTCAGGAAATGACAGACAAATTAAAATATTTTTCAATTAAGTGCTAAAATGTGATTTTTAGAATTTTTTGTTACTTTAAACACAATAGCTAACAAAATCTGTGGTAATTCTTGTTATGACAGCTTATAAGTACTTATTAACAAAATAAAAATGAACGAATCAATTTCTTTGAAGGCTGACCAGAATTATAAAAAACCTCGCCATATTGCGGAAAACCAATAGAACTAATTTCTTGCACTGGTAACACTAAATTCAGATGTCATCTGTCTATTGCTGTCAAAGTTTAACGTTTACGCGTGGTATTTTAGTGTTATTTCGTGTTTTTGTGCGTTAAAATGCCGAAGATTATCCATAGCCTTGGAAGGAAACTAATTCACAATGTTAAAAATGTATGTGTGTATGTAATGTATTTGTCATAGAAAAAGTCTGAGGGTTTTAAAATATTCCTTTAAATAACATCACCGACACCGTTGTCAATATGACTGGAAGGTACCGTATAGTAAGTGTAAACAATGTTGCAATATAGAATACGTATTTTTATATTCCTGCTCAGGCTTTTAATACTGTTTCAATTTAAGTAAATGTAAAAAAGGTACAAAAATCAACAATCATTTCTTATTATCAATCAGTTGAACCAATTAACACAGAATATTATTCTGTTGCGCCATTATTAATATTAATACTGGAGGTCGACGGCGTACTCTCGAACTCCGCCTTGCTGTCACCGGCTGTTTCCGCCATTTTGTCTCCCGCCAAAACTGACGTTTCGTTTCTTTTTAATTCCAGCTGCTTCTTCATGATCAAATTAATGATTTCAGCCTGTAATTCCATACAGGCGGCCGCTGGTATTTTTTTTAATAAACAAGTGACGTATTTACCGAACTGCTCGATTTCATCGTTGTTATCTGGCTGTTTGTCATCAGTTTTATTTTTTTTCCTTTTTAAAGGTACTTCGTCAGACGATGAGCTGACTTGTCTCTTCCTGGGCTCAGGACGCTCGATGTACGGTTCGGATTTGAGTTTCGGTTTCGGCGTACTTTTATGCTTTTTGGCGTTTTGTTCCTCTTCTAAATATACTATTTCCGTGTAAACGTCCTCTTGAGAGTCTGATGCTTCGTCGTCCGAGCCCTGTTTAAAGAAAAAACTAATTACCAAAAATAAAACTTCGTACAAACATGGATATGCAAAGCTATTAAAAGTTAGCTGTAACGCAGAGGTCCCCAAATTAATTCTTTCGTGAACCCCTAGTCATATTTTTCGGTCGTAGGGTCGAGACTCAAACAGTGGTTAGGGTGGGTACAGTGGGTCATCGAGATATCGGCTGAAAGAGGCTAAGCAACGACTGTACGACCCTGCGTGCACACTACATTAGATTTGAGTAATGGTTTGAGTGGTTTGGGTTCGATTCCCGGCCGGGGCAGATATTTGTATGAATAATACGAATATTTGTTCTCGGGTTTTCGATGTTTAATACGTATATAAGTATGTATTTATCTATATAAGTATGTCTATCCATTGCCTAGTATCCATAGCACAAGCTTTGCTTAGTTTTGGACTTGGTCAATTGGTGTCGCGAACTGTCGCGAGAACATCAAAACTGAGAGAAATGAATAGAAAAAATAATAAGCTTGACAGGAGGGTAAGTATTTGAAGTGCCTGGAAAGTCCGGCTGAATTTCAACAGGACAGGAGGATTTCTGAGAACATGCGTTAGTATGACATTTTTACTCTGTAGCCCAAAATATATCTAAAAAAAAATGAATGAAAGTAAAATACCTATAATTTATTTAAAAACTACGTGGAGTCCTAAACTCACCAAGTCTACTTCAGCCACCAGCTTGGGATGGTTGACCTTCAAGTGGACTTTCAGGTCAGACCGTGCGACCACCGCTCGGCACACCACGCAGCGCGCCCGCGCACCCGCCTCGCGCTCGAAGTAGCTCCACACAGTCGCGCTGGCTTCATCCTCAGCATCTTCTGTTGAAGAAAAATACTATTAAAGCGGGCTGTAAGCTGTAACATTCATTAAATAGGCTCAGAGTTGCTCAGCGAGCTATGGAGACGGCTATGATCGCAGTTTCTCTACTTACAGGGTCAAATTAGAAACAAGGAGAACGCAGAAGAACGAGGGTCACCGACATAGCTAAATGAATTAGCTCGTTGAAAGGGCAGGCAGGCCGTATGGCACGGGGAACAGAAGACCATTGGGGCTAGGGTTGCACCTTTTATAACAGGAAATTTAGAGTATATCTGAATTTCAAATGAGGTAAATAAAGAGTACGGACTTTTTTTGGTTATGATAATGAGGTTTGCATAAAATAACATGACTGGCACTAGTATAGTAAACATTGTGTGAAAGAGTATTTTAGCTATTTTGTGTTATTAGATTTATAGAGTACGCCTATAAGATATAGAGTAAATAACTCTGTTTTAGAGTACGGTTTGGCAAACCCTAAATTGGGGCCAAAAATTCTCAAATGGAGACCGAGCGGGTCGGCAAGCGCACTGTAGGACGTCCACTAACGTGATGGATAGATGACCTGGTTACAGCAGTAAGTGGATGCTGGTCGCTTCCAATCAAGGTAAATGTCTTTGGGGTGGTCTGTCAACAGTGGATGCCTTTGGCTGTATCATCAGATATGATGATTCAGTCGATCGCCGCAGGAAACATGCTGACCGTGACAGTGTAAGTTGAAATTATCTAAAAAACTGCGTGAGAACTATGGCCACAGACCTCGCATACAGAGCGGAGGCCTGTGCCCAGCAGTGGTACTTATAGGCTTGGATGATGAGATATTTGGACAAATTATTTGAATTCGAGATAGTAAAGGATTTTCTATTGATTTGCGATTAGGTACTAAATATCATATTTTTTTCGATTCTGTTTTAAAAATGTATACCTACAGCAGTAAAAAAGCGTCAATTAACAAGTGAAAAAACATACAGATAGTAACAGATGTAGTGGATGTAGTGATAATATCGTGTGGCCTGGTGCACTTGACCAGCGTCTGAACCAAGAGTGCCCGTAAAAATCAATCGTGATGTTGACACAAAAACCATTTCACAGCCTCTGTGTAATGGTTTTTCGCCTTATACCTATATAGGTACCTTTATCACTTAAAGAATCCAGCGAACTGCTCTCGTCCGATGATTCAGGCCTCTGTCTCATTTTCGAAATATTAATTTCGCTTGTTTTAATCTTCATCAATAGCTATAGCACAGTTTTTTGCAAACTTCTAGGTCCGACATCACATTAGAAACATT
>NC_133481.1:272430-284923 GCF_025370935.1 Choristoneura fumiferana
GTCCTTATTCCATTCAACAACTTAGTTTTGTTGAAGTTTTGAATGGGATTCGTATTCTGTTCTAAGAAATTATAAAGTTTTGTAGACGTATTGACTCGTGTCCTTATTCTGTTGCGGTAGTAAAGTTTATTCCGAGTTTCATAGTTTAGTAGTGTTTTTCGTTAGTTCTGTTTATTAATTAAGCAGTTGAAATTTTGCATATTTTGCATTTATCTGTTTAAAGTAAATAATATTTTCGGTTAAAATGCACGAAATAGAAAAAACAAAACGTAACTTAGCGTTAAAACGATTGAATGACGCATACCTCTGTGCAAAGAGATGCCTGGAGCACCCGGAAATGAAGCCGCGTCTTAAGGTTCATCTTGAAAGATTACAAAGTTTAGAGGCGTTATTTGAGGAAAATCACGTGAAGATCGTAGCTTCATTGACGGATGCCCAGGATATCGCCGAAGCCGAGGAGTTTAGGCAAAGTTTTGACGAGACACTATTGGAAATTATCGAAATAAAGATGAGGCTGTTTAAAGACGAAATTCCTTCCGGCAGTAATACCGCGCCTTCCCAACCTGTTTTGTCTCAGAATAATGCCGTGGTGCATCATATTCGCTTGCCGACCATACAAGTCCCAACGTTCGAAGGCGGTTATAAAAAGTGGATCACCTTTTATGATTTGTACCGTACCTTGGTACATGAAAAAAGTGAAATTTCAAAAATTGAAAAATTTCAATACCTTCTTTCGTCGTTAAAGGGTGAGCCTTTAACGCTTTTGTCAGCGTTTCCGATATCCGCTGATAACTATGATACAGCCTTTGACACATTAGTGAAACGTTATCAAAATAAACGCCAGCTGGCCTTTCTAGCATGGCAAGCTATTCTCAATGTTAAGGTGCATAGTAACACCGCGCAAGCGTTCAGAGCACTATTAGATACATTTCAAGAAAACTTAGCTATTTTAAAATCATTGCAACTACCTATCGAGAACTGGGACTTTGTTATTTTTTATACGCTGTTGTTTAAGTTGGATCCGTCGGTTCGTAAAGAGTTTGAGATGACTGTCACCTCGGAGGATATTCCAAGCTACCAGTCGCTTGAAAGGTTTCTCGGGGATTACTGCACCGCCGTGGAGCGCGCGGGCCCCGGTGCGGGTTCATTCCCCGGCGGGCCCGCGCGGCCGGCGGCGGGGGGCCGCCCGCGCTGAGAGCGCGCCGCAGCCACAACGCCGTATTAAACAAACGACTCTGGTGGGCAACCAAGCGACTTCGCCTTCGTTACCCCGCCTCCACCCTGTCAGTTCTGTTCCGGGAAACATTTTATTGCCCATTGTACAGACTTTAAAAATTTAACTATCGCGAATCGTTCGCAAGCTGTCAGTGACAGGCAGCTATGTTATAATTGTTTGCGCGCTGGACACATCGTGTCGAACTGTACCTCTAAAAGCTGCTGTCGGTCATGTGGTCACCGTCACCACTCGCTATTACACTTCAACAATAATACCGCTGCACATAATAATAACAATCCTTTTCAATGCAATAATAATAGTAATGAGAACAGAACTCCATATACGTCAAATGCTCTCGGCTTTCAGGGGCTTTCTAGTAATAATACTTCGAACAAAACTGTGCTTCTTTCCACTGCTCGCGTAGATATTTTAGACAAATGGCGTGCCTTTCACGCTGTTCGTGTGTTGCTTGATTCGGGAAGTCAAGCAAATTATATAACTCAGGGTTTGGTAAACCGTTTGGGTCTCTCTATTTCAAAGAACGCTCCGTCTGTGTTTGGTTTAGGTAACGCGTCTACGCCGGTATTGGGTACTATCCAATGCACCATCCGTCCTGAAGGTCATCCGGGCAACGAGCTCTCTTTCGAAGCAATCGTGATTGATCGTATTTGTGACGACATGCCTTCCGTTACCGTGAAAACCGACTTTGTTGAAAGGTTAGGTTTTATAAGGTTGGCAGATCCTAACTTTCACTGTCCAGGTCCCATTGATCTGTTACTTGGGTCCGAGCTTTGGAACGAGATTTTCATTCAGGGAATGATTCCTGGCGGTAAGGATTCGCCAGTTGGGTTAAATACTATCTTCGGCTGGGTATTTTTGGGTCGCGCCCGCTGTCTAGATAGTGTTCCCGCGCTGTACTCTAGTCTTTCTTCTGTCCAAACTTTGCATGCCCATAATCTAGATGAAGATTTGAAGCGCTTGTGGGAGCTCGAGGATTTACCGTCGCAGGAAAAATTCTTTCACCAGAAGATGCAGCTTGTGAGGAGCACTTTCTGGCTACCTACAAGCGAGAAACAACGGGTAAATTTATCGTTGAGCTGCCGTTCAAGGGCGCTGAGCCGACTTTCCGTAACATGCGATCTATCGCTGAGCGACGTTTTTATAAATTGGAGACGCGTCTGTCCAATGATCCTGTTCTGCGTAAATCCTATAGTGAGTTCATGCAAGACTATCTCGATAGCGGTCATATGACAGAAATTTCTTCGTCAGACACGAAGGCAGCGGTGTCGAACTATATCCCGCACCACTGTGTGTTGACGAATAAACTGCGTGTTGTGTTTGACGCCTCAGCGCGTGATGGCGCGGGTTTGTCATTGAACGACACACAGCACACTGGGCCAAAGCTTCAGAAGAACATTTCATCTATCCTCACACGTTTTCGCCTACACACGGTTGTGTTCACGGCCGATGTTCGGCAGATGTATAGGAATATTTTACTTGCAGATAAACATCGCGACTTTCAGCGCATCGTGTGGCGCTTTGATCCGGGTGAACCGCTTCGAGACTTTCGCCTTAACACCGTGACCTACGGTGTCTCGTCATCTCCGTATCTGGCTTTACGATCCATCGAGCAGTTAGCTGTAACTGAAGGTCACGCTTTTCCTCTTGCAGCTAGGGCTCTGACCATGGACACATACGTGGACGATATTCCGACAGGTGCAGCCTCTGTCAGTGAGGCCCTTGAGTTGCAAGGTCAGCTAATATCTCTTATGTCAAAAGGTGGCTTTGAACTTCGCAAGTGGGCGAGTAATCGTTGCGAATTGTTGAGTCACCTGCCGCCTGAGCACTGTTTGCCACAGGCTACTACCTCTTTTGACGCAGAGTCTCAGACTGTCACGAAGGTCCTTGGCTTAAATTGGGAATCGTCATCGGATTATTTTAAGTACAAGGTTAATCTGTCGGTAGAAAAATGTACCAAGAGAAAAATCCTTTCCGAACTTTCCGTGTCTTTGACCCATTGGGGTTGCTTTCACCCGTCGTCTTTCTGGCAAAGTGCTTAATCCAACGTCTGTGGCTCCTTGGCCTGGATTGGGACGAAGAGCCACCGGCAGATATTATCGACTTGTGGCATCAGTTTACCAGTCAACTGGATGATTTGACAGGCATTGCCATACCTCGTCAGATCACTCATCCTCGTGCTGTTGCCTATCAACTGCATGGGTTCGCCGATGCCTCTTTGTCAGGCTATGCCGCTGTCATCTATTTACGAGCCGAACTTGATAATGGTTCATTCAAAACCCACCTGGTCAGCGCGAAATCTCGCGTTGCACCTACAAAACGAATAACATTGCCTCGTCTCGAATTGTGTGCTGCCGCTTTGCTCTCAGATCTTGTGGATACTGTACACACTGATTTGTCTTCTGTGATTACCATTGATTCTGTCTTTGCCTGGTCCGATTCAACCATCACTCTTTCTTGGATTGCATCCCATCCATCCAAATGGAAAATATTCGTTGGCAATCGTGTAGCAAAGATTCAGCGAAAGTTACCTTCCGCGAGTTGGAACTATATAGGCACCCATGATAACCCAGCTGATGCGGCCTCTAGAGGTTTGCTTCCAAAAGCTTTACTTACCCATCCCCTTTGGTGGACGGGCCCGAACTTTCTTTCCTTCCCGTGTCAGCAATGGCCTAGATCGAAACTTCTTCCCATGTCATCTGACGTAACAACGGAATTACGTCAAGAAGAAAGGAAGTCAGCTCTCGTTGCCACAAACGAGACTGATTCTCTACAGCAGCTTCTACTCCGGTTCTCTTCCTTGAAGAGAATTTTGCGAGTGACTGCGACCGTGCTTAGGTTCCTGAATCTTTTGCGTAAACAGAAAAAATATTCTGGTTCCATTTGTGAACAAGAGCTAGCAGAGGCTCTCTTATCCCTCGTGAGATACTGTCAAAGATCTTGTTTCTACACAGAGATTCAAGCTCTTCAGAAGAATCAACTCCTGCCGAAGCCGCTTAGAAAACTCTGCATTTTTTTGTCTACGGACGACGTATTACGTGTTGGAGGAAGACTTCGACACTCTGACCTAGACTACGAAGCTAAGCATCAAGCGATATTGCCTTCAAATCATCGTCTCACAGAGTTGATAATTGATGATGTCCATACCAAGTCATTGCATGCCGGCCCTCAAACCGTTCAATTTCTGTTAGCCCAAAACTTTTGGGTGCTTTCAGCTCGTCGAGCAATAGCTAAACGTCTGTCTGGATGTGTTCGTTGCTTTCGAGCTAAGCCAGTGCTCTCGCAACCTCTAATGGGTGACCTTCCCCGCGTTAGGGTAACTGCTGTCAAAGCCTTTCAACGCGTTGGTTGTGACTATGCTGGTCCGTTTCACGTGATTCTCGGTCGTCGCCGCCGCGGGGTGCGACCGGAGAAAGTCTATCTGTGTCTTTTTGTCTGTCTTTGGAGCAAGGCTCTTCATCTGGAGATTGCTAATGATCTGTCAACTGAGTCCTTCATCGCCGCCCTGCGGCGCTTCATTGCTCGTAGAGGTCGGTGCTCTCTCATTCTCAGCGACTGTGGCACAAACTTCGTAGGTGCGAAAAATCTGTTGTCCACTATGATGGGAAATGCTGCAGCCGGTGAGGCTATAGAGTTTAAAACTATCCCCCTTCCTCGCCACATTTTGGGGGCGTCTGGGAGGCCGGGGTTCGTTCCGTAAAAAGTCATCTGTCCAGGGTCGTTGGAAATCATTTATTGACTATGGAAGAGTTCCAAACTCTTATAGTGCAGATAGAGGCTGTCTTGAACTCCCGCCCCCTTTGTGCGGTGAGTAATGATCCGAACGACTTCTCAGTTCTGACACCGGGTCACTTTTTAACACTATCTCCGTTAACCTCTATTCCTGACAATGAAGACAGTCAAAAAACGTGTCTGGTGAACCGATGGCAACTGCTTCAGCGGCTGCACGCGGATTTCTGGAAACGTTGGCATAGGGACTATTTGAATACTTTAAACCAGAGAACCAAGTGGACAGAAAATAACCGTCCTGTCCGCATTGGAGATCTTGTTCTAATAAAGGACGATAACCTTCGACCGTTGCTGTGGTCGGTGGCACGCGTCTCCAACGTCCATCCCGGATCCGATGGAGTTGTCAGAGTAGCAACTGTCCGCGTAGCGAGTAGTGACTCTAAACCAAAGGAATTTAAGCGACCGGTGGTGAAGTTGTGCGTCATTCCTGTCGGGGAGAACTAAGATTACTGTTTGTTCTTTTCTATCATACCTTACTTTTAAGAATTTCTAAAACATACTTTTATTTTTAAGCTATTAGGAGTCGATTACGATCGAGTCTTTGTAATCCTCTAGGCTACCTAACTATTTTAGAAGAACTGTTATCCTGTTCATCTGCATGTATCTATTTAAAGGTAGTGATCTATTAACTGGTCGTTTTATGATAAGAAATGCTATTGATCCATTAAATCCTGTCCGTGTAACTTTCCCTATAAAACCTTTTCCTTTGTACTCTGGAAATTTATAATTTCGCAGGGTGGGGGAGTATGTTCCCTACTCTTATTTTCCTTATAAGGCAACTGTCTTGATATGGTATGGCTCCTCACTGAGTGCCGTCTTATGTGCATTGGCGAGCCCTCTAGCGCCGCTGTATGCAACACACGTCAAGCAACCGCCGTCGCGTGCGCATCTCGTACTTTCGCTACCGTGCCTTGGAGTGAAACTATGTATGCCTAATACTCATCTTTCTGTGCTGTCCATTCATCACCGTGCCTTGGAATGAATGTAGACCCTCTGGACTACCACTATCTGTTGTGCTTTGGTGTGGACCTTCGTTATCTTGGACCTTTGGTGTGACCCTTAAGACCCCGGCAACGCTCGTACTGCAAGGAGTTGGCTGCTGCTTCCAGGGATCCAGGCCATTGGATGTCACCAGGTGAGCGAGCCAACCTTCTTCTTGATCGTTGCCTTGAGGCTCCTTTCCTCATACTTTCCTTTCCCTTTCTCCGCTTCCACTGCCACTGAGCTACTGAACCCCTTTTTCATACCAACAATGTATTATATATGTTATATAAACTTGTAAGTTATTTTTTATTTTTATTTATTCATTAAAAAAATGGACCACCGGATCTCCTGGCAACATTCAGAATTATAATTTGCAAGTTTTTCTGAGTTCAAAACTATTTTTTACAATGCCGTGCTCGAAAGTGCCTCTTGACGTGGTTCAACAAATCCATAGAAAATTAGTGATTCCTGCACGCATCCACAAGTGTGCCGTAAAGTTGTATTGGATTTTTACTTACAGCACTTGTGCGGTAAAGTAACTTTTTAAATTTGCCAAATTATGTCTCAAACTATTGTTTAAAAAATAAGTCTAAAGAGTCTTATAGTTAGGCTTTGAACAAATAAGAAAACGTTTGATGCAACCAACTGAATATTTACTGATAAGAATAATACAGATTAATCGCGACAGAAAAGAGAACGTTAATTATTTTTTTCATGTAAACTCGTATTAATTCCGTCTAAAGTTATGAAAAAAAGGAAATAAATCTTGAGTCCAATTCGGACCGTGCCGCGTCAAGCGCGCGCACTCGAAAGTTAACCAATGAGCTTCCAGTGCGCGCGCACGACCCCGAGCACGAACCAATCATGGTTACCCCGTTCGCGGCCTGTCATGAAACCCCGCCAAAGTAATGTCGATAAGTCAGTCCGGTGAATTAATTTTTGATGAGTAAATTAAAATGAAGAGTTTAAATGAGAATTATATCTGACTTTACGCCGCCTTACGTCCTTACGAAGTACATATTGTCAGTGACAAACTCACGCTGAACAAAATACGTGAACTATAATATACATAACTAAGTTAATACAACTTAAATTGATAGAATAATCTACTTCTACACACATGGATATTATAACATTTACCGGTATGTCTTATTCTTATTTATTTGCTTTTATCTATTAGAATTAGTGAACCAATTTTGATTAATTTTACAGTTCCAAAGCTAAAAAATCTCAGATTTACGGTAACTTTTTGTTAACAGCTAGTAGATTAGATACATAATACATATACTTGATGATAATTAACTATTACACGGATTTATTCACGGTTGCACTGATATTTAGCATTATAGAGCGTGCAGGAGATAAGGACTAGCCAATATAATGTGGAAAATGTCAAGCAAAAAGGGCTAATAATTAATCATAAAAATCACGATACTAAAACAAAGTCTCCTTTACTATCATTAGTAGCTGTAGCTGTTCTAATCTTCTGAGTCAATGATCGTTATGAAGAATGGTTTAATAAAGTGTATACGTTAACGATTTTGGTTTGGCGTGCATATCGGTATGTATATCTACTGCCTGCTACTGTAGTAAAAGGAGTATGGCAAATAAATGATGTAGTCACTGCCTCGATTTTTTTCCTCGCTTAATGCATTGTAAAACGTTGTATGATATACGTGTCAAAAGTAGGAAATTCCCAACTCGTGCCGGCTCAAAACACTCGCTTCGCTCGTGTTTCAAGTTCTCCGCCACTCGTTGGGAATTGCCTACTTTCCGCACTTGTATCATAAATAACTAATAGAATGCGGTTCCCTAATTAAGCATACGCAAGTTCCCTTGGCGCTTGCTTTATAGGATGTGTTGCGAGGAATGAGTGTTTCGTGAACCAATAGGAACGCTTCATTTACTCAGCTGGTTTCTCCAGAGCTGCGCTGTGCGAGGATAAGAAGCGGTTCTATTTGTTCATGAAAAACATATTCCTCGCGACAGATCCTCGCACATTTCATGGGTGAAACGCAGCCACATAACAGATTTGTAGCTATGTATGTTACATGTGACAAATTGCGCTGTCGTCAATATTGTTGACTTATTATTTATTATAAGGAGGAAAAAGAGCACGCGGGTCATCTGATGAGATATGATCACCATATGTATGTATGTTTATGGGACAAACATATGTTCACACGTTAGCACTTTTAAATTGAAAATTAAATTGAAATTAGGCCATCGGATCGAGTTTTGATGGAACGGTTTTTGCTCTCTTGCGAATGAGGCCTTACTCTTAACGTCGGAATGATAAATCGGCTTCGAATCTTAAGATTTGAATAAACGCCCTTTTTCTCATGCGGCGCGCGGCCTCTCGTGATCGGTGGCCGTACAAGATGCAGGAGCACGCAGTGATTGTTGACTAACGGTGCGTGTGTGGGGTTGGTGGGGGGTGGTTTAGGTGATGGAGGCGTGTACAGCATGGAGGGGTCGGTGGCGGCGCTGCGCGCGGCCGTGCGCTGCGCCGGCAGCTGGGCCTGCAGCTGTACCTGACGAGGCGCACTCGTGGGCGCGACCGGCGCGCGCGGCCCGCGGCGCACCGAGCTGTGCGGCGTGTCCGTGCGCGACGTGGACGTGCTCATGGGCACCTTCACCAAGAGCTTCTGCTCCAGCGGCGGCACATCGCGGGGCTCGGCGCGGCTGGTGCGCTGGTGCGCGCGCACGGCCACGCCCACCCCTACGCGCACGGCATGGCGCCGCCCGTCGCGCAGCAGATCCGAGCCACGCTGCGGGAGCTGCGCCAGCCCACCGGACAGGCGCGCGTCGCCGCGCTCAGAGACAACACCAGATACTTCCGCGAAAGGTAACCACTACGCCTACGCCATCCTTAACACCGAAATTAACCTTCTTAAAAATATTTTTGTGCAAACCATTTTTTGCTGACCAAGTTTAGAATCGATACCATTAACCGTGGAAAGTTCTGTCCTGTAGAATTTCACTTCGTCGCCCTCGTCACTTTTAATTCTTGAGTAAATCGAATTATATCAAATGTAACGTTACATTAAATATTGCTATATCTTTCGAGCTACACCCTCCATATACATGGATGAATTATATGTAATTTTATAAACGGAAATACGATTAATTTTTTATAGGTACTGTTAGTACAATAACAGTTGTATCGTCATGTTTGTCAAGAAGTAAAAAGCCATCAGGGCGACATCAGTTGCGGGTGCATGAGGTGGAGTGTATGAGGTCTTGGGTGTGTTGCAGGCTGCGCGCGATGGGCGTGGTGGCGTACGGACACCCGCAGTCGCCCGTGGTGCCCATGCTGGTCTACTCGTTCAGCAAGATGGCGGCCTGCGTCGAGCGGCTCACGACGCGAGGCGTGGCCGTCGTCGGCGTCGGCTTCCCCGCCACGCCGCTCAACCAGGCGCGGATCAGGTCGGTGCCACGCGCCACAAGATGGCGGCCTGCGTCGAGCGGAACCCTTATAGGATCAACATATTATTCCGTCACTCTGTCTGACTGTCAAGACCGTTAACTTTAACCCTGGGCATGTCAACGATAAAAGTCTAATACAGTCCGTCCGTATATTTAATCTGAAAATTTTAATCTTTTGTCTCTCTGTCTATGTCATGAATAACCATTTATACAAAATCCTCTCGGTACGACTCGCACTTGCCCGTTTTTCCAAACTTTGTGAACCTGTTTGGGAAATAATGTCTTTACAAAGGCCACGTAAAACAAAGGGAAATACTTTGATGGATGACGAACGGTCCTATGTTAATTGTCAATAATGGAAGATATGAGAAGTACGTACAGTTTTTACAGTGTGATAAACCTAAACAAAATACTAAAAATGTATAGCTGCAGCTGGTTTTTTTTTTTTCGAAAAAGTGACCGTTTTCAATTGGTAAGTTTGAAAAATGTATAAAATTGTAGAATAATTTGGATTAGTCAAAATTAAATGTGCCCCAAAGAGCTAAGGTATCCATGAATTGTATATTTTGGTACCCCAGCCATTTTATCGGATAGGGCAAAGCACTCAAAATTATTTAACGAAATTATTTGTTTACCCATAGAGCAATCAGATCAATCTGACTGAAACAAGGTAACTCTAAACAATATTTCCTTGTGATTAATTCTCGTGTGCAGTAGTTGTTAAGAATGAAAATCGCGAAAGTTAGCAACATAACACATAGAGTAAGCTCGGCGAGCATAAAATATGCAAAGTTGCTCACCTGCATTAATATCTGCCACAGCGTCGAGCGTGCAAGAGCCCTAGAAATAGAGCCGTATCAGATATTTTGTTTATCAGACGTTTTGTTGTGTCAGATATTGGTGCCAGTGTCTGTACGTCAATCTGACCCTTGAGATGTTTCGAGCGCTATGTTCTATCTGTATCCGATATAGCCGTTGGGCGTGTTGCAGCGAGTGTATTAGAATGAGGCGTGTGTTGCAGGTTCTGTCTGTCGGCCTCGCACACGCGCGCGCAGCTGGACGCGTCCTGGACGCCATCGAGGCCGTCGCCGACGAGCTGGGGCTGCGGTACTCGCGCCGGCCGCCCCCCGCCGCCCCGCCGCCCCCCGCCCCCCACACAACAGCGCCACTACCCACCGCCTGCTAATATTATGTTTATTTCTAAATTATGTTTATGTATACTCAATAAATTTATTTCTTATAATGTGGGTTTTTTATAGCGTGTGCCACACCTTAGTATAAAGGAATAGAAAACAGAAATGTTATGTATGTATGTGTAAACTCTTTATTGTATAAAAGGTATAAAAGAAAACAAACAAAATACAATTCAAAAGCTTTTTACTTTATTTTTTTTACTTGTACAATTTATTTATTTATTTGTTTTTTATTGATAAAAACGTTTAAATGACATTACAGTAATGATCATTTAGTCGTGAAACTAGATTAACAATAAAAATATATATAATATCATGGGACACTTGACACCAATTGACCTAGTCCCAAGCTAAGCAAAGCTTGTACTATGGACACTAGGCAACGGATAAACATACTTATATAGATAAATACATACTTAAATACATATTAAACATCCAAGACCCGAGAACAAACATTCGTATTATTCATACAAATATCTGCCCCGGCCGGGATTCGAACCCGGGACCTTAAGCTTCGTAGTCAGGTTCTCTAACCAACGTTCGATTCGTTCGTCAAAAAAGAAAAAACTATCTATTAGAAAATCTATCGTCCATCGCCTCACAGTAGGTACCTCAAGCATTCAGTACAAACTCCGCCCAAACTGCCGTACAAAGGCGGACTTATCGCTTTAAGAGATCTCTACCAGTCAACCTTTGAGTGCTATCGACGTGTGTATTTTCTTCCAATATCGCAATAATTCAATTTTAAGCATAATTTCGTTACAGACTGAATGAAGAAAGTGAATAATGAATATGGCATTCCTCCCATATGGGACCATATAGACGCCTCGTGCTATTAGTTCGCCTGTCATTGTTCTATTCCTCTTAATTAAATAAAAAATATATGTATATCCTCCTAACGCCCAGAGTCCTTTAAATATAAAGGGCTTATTGTAATTTTAAATTAAACTCTATCATAAATGACATAAAGTTTGATGTTCGTAAATCAAAAATTTGACTTGGGCGTTAGGAGGATATGAACTTTCTAGTCTGAAATAATTAAATTATTAGTATGTGGAACTATGACAGTGAAAAAGCAGGCGTTGGGTGAAGTAGAATTTTTGAGTACCGTAAAGTGCTTCAACTTTGCTCTCTGGCCCCAAAATTGCCTAATTTGATTTAGAGTCGATAACTTAGCACTCTTTTTTTTTTTTTTTTTTTTATTTTATTTAGAAACAAACAGTCTTTCACAATAATTTTGCATTTTAGCTAAAGCTAGGAATTAGTTTTATATAAATAGACCTATAGTTCCCTTTAAAATATTAAGTACAGATAACTTTTGTTAAAAAATATAACACTCTTATAGGTTTTAAACTTTTATCTACACGGGAATTATTATTAGTTTTAAAACCTAAAGGGTGCTAAGTTATCGACTAAATCGAATCAGGCAATGTTGGGGCCAGAGGGCAAAGTTGAAGCAGTTAACGGTATTACTCCAATCATCTGCGATACTCTGTCACTGCATCCCTTCTGACAATTTCGTTTGGAAGTGACGGCAACAAGGTGGTAAAGAATAAATTATTTTTTGGAGTTCTAGGTAGGTAGGTACTGTACATAGACAACTAGTGCATTCTAACTTAATAAATAAATCATCTAAATAGGCTTTATAGCGATAAAAATTATCCATATAAATGTAGACACCCAGGCGACCTCAACCACTCCGTCGTCGGCGGCGCCGCTGCCGCGCTTCGGACACGAACAATGCGCAACTACTTTATATTATCTATTTCGTAATCGATTATGTTACGTTTTATCAGTAATCAGTAATCATTCCAATAAGTACCTGCCTATTATTAGTGTTCACTGGATTCTTAGAATTTTTAGT
>NC_133481.1:285023-340683 GCF_025370935.1 Choristoneura fumiferana
ATCTGTACTTATACCAAATTAAATTGTAAGTTGGATGATAGTGTAGATACAGATACAGCCAGAGGAATAGATAAAGTTTTGTTTTAAATAAAACCAGCGCCATGACTGAAGAAATTCAGACATCGGCCGGCATTTACTAAGTAACATCCATTTTGGTGCACTGTTATATTTCATATTTGATTTACAAAATGTGTGTGTGTTTAGGCGGCGGTGGTGTTCGGCATGGGGTTCGCGACGAACTCCCTGGTGCTGCCGGGGCTGCTGGCGCCGCTGGGGCGCGCACGCTGGTGCTGAGCGACCGCAACAACCACGCGTCGCTGATCCTGGGGCTGCGGCTGGCGCGCGTGCCCGTGCGCGTGTTCCGCCACAACGACGCGCGACACCTCGAGCAGCTGGCGCGCCACGCCCGCGCAGAGAACAAGTGGACCAACATCGTCATCGTGAGTCACCTGTCACCTGTCACCTGTCACCTGTCACCTGTCACCCCAATGCCACACGACACCTGTGCTAGTACGAGTAGAGCGGCTTCTGGAGGGAGTTGTGTATGCTAAATTAAAGGACCGCATTCTGTGAATAGTTTTGAACTCAGAAAAGCTTGTAAATTATGATTCTGAATGTGGCCAGAGGTCCGGTGGTCCATTTTTTTTTTGACCCCATCCCTTAAAACATCATGTAAATGGACTGAAAAAGTGCCTTTGAACCATTTTAATAATTGTTTTCCTGACAATATCCCATTTTTACAAGCTTCCATTTAACTTGCAATGTATGTATGTATGTCTATATGTGAAAATGTGTGGGTCAAATCTTGCAAGTTGAATTTGACCCACTTCCAGTAGCCGGATTGACTTAAAATTTGTCATACTTATGTAAATCTGATGACAATATAATAATCGGTTAGTGACATCCTGGTGTGGTCCAACTAGGATCGTCTCTGAAGGACGGAACTCTTCAACGATTAATGGCATCGACTTGAAATTTGTCACGGAAATGTAGTTTAGATGACAATAAAAGTACAATCAACATAAAGTACAGTCATGTCAGCAAAACAGCTTGTATTAAAAATAAAAGTTATCAACTGACTCGGTATATGTATAAAAACTTGTAATTAATGTGTGTACTCTAATAACCTAACCTAAGCAACAAAAAGTTACAAAAAACCCCCGACATTGTCACTTTAAAATTCAATATCTTAAAAACGGCTGAAACTGAACCAATTTTGATAAAACATGTCTAAGAAACATCGCTAGAAAACCTGCTTTCAAATTAAATAAACCGCATTCAAATCGGTTCACCTGTTTAAGAGCCACGGTGCCATACACAGACAGACAGACATAGCGGTTAAACTTATAACACCCCTCTTTTTGCGTCGGGGGTTAAAAAATGAATATTATCAAGAAATTAGTTATTAAAATGTTCCAAAAGCAATTTTTTTTTTCAGTCTATTTACATGATGTTTTAAGGGATGGGGTATTAAAAAAATGGACCACCGGACCTCCTTGCAACATTCAGAATCATAATTTGCAAGCTTTTCTGAGTTCAAAACTATTCACAGAATGCGGTCCCCTAATTTAGCGTACCTACGCAACTTCCCTTGGCGCCTGCTTTATCCTCCTGAGTCCCGACATTTTTTTACAAACTTAACGTTTGACTTAAGACGTGGTTGACCTGCTTTGTTATTTTGGACATTATTTCAAAACTCTTAGAATTATTTATTCAATGGACAATTTGTACTTTATAAAGTACATTCGGCCGTTATTCTTAGTGTTAATTGATCCTTTATAAAGTACGCGAGGACTTAGGAGGATATAAGATGTGTTGTGAGGAATGAGTTTTTCGTGAACCAATAGGAACGCTTCATTACCTCGCCTCGCTCCGCTCAGCTGTTTCCACCAGAGATACGCTGTGCACGGATAGGTAAATGAAGCTGTTCTATTCGTTCACGAAAAACATATTCCTCGCGACACAACCTCGTACATTTACACACACTATGAATTATACACACTTAATAGATTTGTAGCTATGTATGTTACATGTGACAAATTGCGATGTTGTCAATATTGCTGACTTATTATTACTAGCTTAAGCCCGCGACTTCGTCTGCGCGATCTAGGTTATCGCGCGGTGGCGCCCTCTACCGGAATAAAAGGTATCCTATGTTGATCCTTGGGGTTCAAAATACCTATATACCAAATTTCATCAAAATCGGTTCAGTGGTTTCGACGTGAAAGCGTAACAGACAGACAGACAGACAGACAGACAGAGTTACTTTCGCATTTATAATATTAGTAGGGATTATAAGGAGGAAAACGAGCATGCGGGTCATCTGATGAGATATGTTCAGACGTTATCATTTTTAAATTGAAAATTGAATTGAAATTAGGCCATCGGATCGAGTTTTGATGGAACGGTTTTTGCTCTCTTGCGAATGAGGCCTTACTCTTAATGTCGGAATGACAAATCGGCTTCGAATCTTAAGATTCCATAGAATGAAACGCTGCAGGAGGACGCAGTGATTGTTGATTAACGGTGCGTGTGTGGGGGGGTTGGTGGGGGGTGGTTTAGGTGATGGAGGGCGTGTACAGCATGGAGGGGTCGGTGGCGGCGCTGCGCGCGGCCGTGGCGCTGCGCCGGCAGCTGGGCCTGCAGCTGTACCTGGACGAGGCGCACTCGGTGGGCGCGACCGGCGCGCGCGGCCGCGGCGCCACCGAGCTGTGCGGCGTGTCCGTGCGCGACGTGGACGTGCTCATGGGCACCTTCACCAAGAGCTTCTGCTCCAGCGGCGGCTACATCGCGGGCTCGGCGCGGCTGGTGCGCTGGGTGCGCGCGCACGGCCACGCCCACCCCTACGCGCACGGCATGGCGCCGCCCGTCGCGCAGCAGATCCGAGCCACGCTGCGGGAGCTGCGCCAGCCCACCGGACAGGCGCGCGTCGCCGCGCTCAGAGACAACACCAGATACTTCCGCGAAAGGTAACCACTACGCCTACGCCATCCTTAACACCGAAATTAACCTTCTTAAAAATATTTTTGTGCAAACCATTTTTTGCTGACCAAGTTTAGAATCGATACCATTAACCGTGGAAAGTTCCGTCCTGTAGAATTTCACTTCGTCGCCCTCGTCACTTTTAATTCTTGAGTAAATCGAATTATATCAAATGTAACGTTACATTAAATTTTGCTATATCTTTCGAGCTACACCCTCTATATACATGGATGAATTATATGTAACTAGCTTTTGCCCGCGACTTCGTCCGCGTGAATAGTAATTTTGGGAAGTATTTAATTTATTTAGGATACCTATTCTGCCAATAATAGTACATAGAAACTTCTACGGTTTACCGAAATAACCTATTTTAATACATTGCTATAAATATAAACTATTTTTTTTTTGTTCTTCCATCCATCCATCCACCCGATGTTCTTTGGTAAAACATAAATATTTTGCGGGTAGCTACAATTTAGCAATACGACGTGTATATATAACACAAAAGGACTAATTCTTCATAGTGAACTCTTGACACCTTACGTCCTTTATTGTAAGTTAGGAAGGTAGGATTATAATTAAGACGGCATTTTTACTAAGCATAGCTACACATATTTCCGATAAATATACTTATATGTAGTAATTTGTTTGGAATTCCTTAAGAACTTTCATCCCCATATTTTCAAGTAAATAGGTTGAAATTTGAAAAGCGCTGGAGCAAATGTTTTTTAGGGTTCCGTACCTAAAAAGGAAAAAAATGGAACTCTTATAGGATTACTTTGCTACCCGTCCGTCCGTCTATCAAACCTCTAAGTTAAGGCAATCAAAAGCTACAGTCATTAAAAAGGTGTTTCCAAACCAATTGCCTTAACAGAAAAAGTTATAGGGTACTTCCGGCTGCCCTAGAAACTTGGAATTTTGCATAAAGGTAGCTCTTATTGCACAATTAATAAGAAAAATCTGGAAGTCATAATTTTTCATGTCTGACTGTCTATGTGAATACGCCATCTAAAATGACCCCACATTGCGTACATTTTGCCTATGAGCTTAGAAGGCTCTACTAACACTGCATCATCCCCTCTGCTAACATCCCCTCGCAGGTAAAATTTTCAAAAACGCTTGAACATATATCTATTTATTTCTTATAAGTAGTCCAATGCCAAGTTTCATAAAGAACCATCGATTTATCTTCGACAATGACGATCTTCCATATAAAGTTTCATCCCCTATTTCACCCCTCACAGGAAGAGTTTTAAAGACGCGCGAACAAATATGTATTTATCTCTTAGCACGTGCCCAAATGTCAAATTTCATAAAGAACCGTCGAATTATCTTCGACAATGACTATCTTCCATATAAAGTTTCATCCCCTATTTCACCCCCTCACAGGAAGAATTTTTAAAAACGCGCGAAAAAAGATTTATCTCTTATCACGTACCCAAATGCCAAGTTTCATAAAGAACCATCGATTTATCTTCGACAATGACGATCTTCCATATAAACTTTCATCCCCTATTTCACCCCCTCACACGAAGAATTTTAAAAAACGTGCGAACAAATATCTATTTATCTCTTCATGTGCCGAAATGGCAAGTTTAATAAAGATTCATCGATTTATCTTCGATAATGACGACCTTCCACATAAACTTTCATCCCCTATTTCATCCCCTCACAGGTCGAATTTTCAAAAAAACTCAAACAAATATAGACTTATTTCTTATTAAGTGCCTAAATGCCAAGTTTCATAGTTTTATCTTTGACAGCGACGAACTTCCACCATATAAACTTTCATCCCCTATTTCAACCCCTTAAAGCCTCTTTTTCGCAATAAAAGGTAGCATATGTTTTTCCAAGGTCTATTCTATCTCTGTACCAAATTTCGTCAAAATCGGTTCAGCGGTTTAGGCATGAAAGCGTAACAGACAGACAGACAGACAGACAGACAGACAGACAGACAGAGTTACTTTCGCATTTATAATATTAGTATGGATTTTATAAACGGAAATACGATTATTTTTTATAGGTACTGTTAGTACAATAACAAACTCAAACTCACAACATTTATTGACAAGAAAACACAACTACATCACAACAAAAACACAGTAAAAACATAAATAGGAGAAGAGAAGAAAATAAGAGACATTGTGCTGTAGTGTGATGCCAACAGTTGTATCGTCATGTTTGTCAAGAAGTAAAAAGCCATCAGGGCGACATCAGTTGCGAGTGCCATGGTGTATGAGGTCTTGGGTGTGTTGCAGGCTGCGCGCGATGGGCGTGGTGGCGTACGGACACCCGCAGTCGCCCGTGGTGCCCATGCTGGTCTACTCGTTCAGCAAGATGGCGGCCTGCGTCGAGCGGCTCACGACGCGAGGCGTGGCCGTCGTCGGCGTCGGCTTCCCCGCCACGCCGCTCAACCAGGCGCGGATCAGGTCGGTGCCACGCGCTAACTCATAGCGGCCTGCGTCGAGCGGAACCCTTATAGGATCAACATATTATTCCGTCACTCTGTCTGACTGTCAAGACCGTTAACTTTAACCCTGGGCATGTCGAAGATAAAAGTCTAATACAGTCTGTCCGTATATTTAATCTGAAAATTTTAATCTTTTGTCTCTCTATCTGTGTCATGAATAACCATTTATACAAAATCCTCTCGGTACGACTCGCACTTGCCCGTTTTTCCAAACTTTGTGAACCTGTTTGGAAAATAATGTCTTTACAAAGGCCACGTAAAACAAAGGGAAATAGATAGATAGATTTATTTATTACCTAATGAAAAAATACATTATAAATACAAGTCAGGTAATTATAAGAAATTCACAAAAGGATCGTCACATTGTATACAAAATAATAATAATAGTAATAGGTATATGATAGCGGTAAATTAAAAACATAGTCAGCCAAAATAAAAATAGAATTAAATTTAAAAAAAAAAATAATAATAATAATACTTTGATGGATGACGAACGGTCCTATGTTAATTGTCAATAATGGAAGATATGAGAAGTACGTAAGTACAGTTTTTACAGTGTGATAAACCTAAACAAAATACTAAAAATGTATAGCTGCAGCTGGTGTTTCTTGTTTTTTTCGAAAAAGTGACCGTTTTCAATTAGTAAGTTTGAAAAATGTATGAAATTGAAGCATAATTTGGATTAGTCAAAATTAAATGTGCCCCAAAGAGCTAAGGTATCCATGAGTTGTATATTTTGGTTCCCCAGCCATTTTATCGGATAGGGCAAAATTATTTAACGAAATTATTTGTTTACCCATAGAGCAATCAGATCAATCTGACTGAAACAAGGTAACTCTAAACAATATTTCCTTGTGATTAATTCTCGTGTGCAGTAGTAGTTAAGAATGAAAATCGCGAAAGTTTATAGCAACATAACACATAGAGTAAGCTCGGCGAGCAAAAAATATGCAAAGTTGCTCACCTGCATTAATATCTGCCACAGCGTCGAGCGTGCAAGAGCCCTAGAAATAGAGTCGTATCAGATATTTTGTTTTATCAGACGTTTTGTTGTGTCAGATATTGGTGCCGGTGTCTGTACGTCAATCTGACCCTTGAGATGTTTCGAGCGCTATGTTCTATCTGTATCCGATATAGCCGTTGGGCGTGTTGCAGCGAGTGTATTAGAATGAGGCGTGTGTTGCAGGTTCTGTCTGTCGGCCTCGCACACGCGCGCGCAGCTGGACGCGTCCCTGGACGCCATCGAGGCCGTCGCCGACGAGCTGGGGCTGCGGTACTCGCGCCGGCCGCCCCCCGCCGCCCCCGCCGCCCCCCACACAACAGCGCCACTACCCGCCTGCTAATATTATGTTTATTTCTAAATTATGTTTATGTATACTCAATAAATTTATTTCTTATAATGTGGGTTTTTATAGCGTGTGCCACACCTTAGTATAAAAGGAATAGAAAACAGAAATGTTATGTATGTATGTGTAAACTCTTTATTGTGTAAAAGGTATAAAAGAAAACAAACAAAATACAATTCAGAAGCTTTTTACTTTATTTTTTTTACTTGTACAATTTATTTATTTATTTGTATATTGATAAAAACGTTTAAATGACATTACAGTAATGATCATTTAGTCGTGAAACTTAGATTAACAATAAAAAAAATATATAAATATCATGGGACACTTGACACCAATTGACCTAGTCCCAAGCTAAGCAAAGCTTGTACTATGGACACTAGGCAACGGATAAACATACTTATATAGATAAATACATAGTTAAATACATATTAAACATCCAAGACCTGAGAACAAACATTCGTATTATTCATACAAATATCTGCCCCGGCCGGGATTCGAAGCCGGCACCTTAAGCTTCGTAGTCAGGTTCTCTAACCACTCGGCCATCCGGTCGTCAAAAAAGAAAAAACTCTATTAGAACATCTATCGTCCATCGCCTCACAGTAGGTGCCTCAAGCATTCGGTACAAACTCCGCCCAAACTGCCGTACAAAGGCGGACATCGCTTTAAGAGATCTCTACCAGTCAACCTTTGAGTGCTATCGACGTGTGTATTTTCTTCGAATATCACAATAATTCAATTTTAAGCATAATTTCGTTACAGACTGAATGAAGAAAGTAAATAATGAATATGGCATTCCTCCCATATGGGACCATATAGACGCCTCGTGCTATTAGTTCGCCTGTCATTCTTCTATTCCTCTTAATTAAATAAAAAATATATGTATATCCTCCTAACGCCCAGAGTCCTTTAAATATAAAGGGCTTACATGTCGAGCTAAACTCGACTTAAGACGTGAGTTATCCGGGTCATTATATTTAATATTTAATATAAAGGGCTTATTGTAATTTTAAATTAAACTCTATCATAAATGACATAAAGTTTGATGTTCGTAAATCAAAAATTTGACTTGGGCGTTAGGAGGATGTGAACTTTCTAGTCTGAAATAATTAAATTATTAGTATGTGGAACTATGACAGTGAAAAAGCAGGAGTTGGGTGAAGTAGAATTTTTGAGTACCGTAAACTGCTTCAACTTTGCTCTCTGGCCCCAAAATTGCCTAATTTGATTTAGAGTCGATAACTTAGCACTCTTATAGGTTTTAAACTTTTATCTACACGGGAATTATTATTACGGGGGAATAAAAGTTTTAAAACCTAAAGGGCTAAGTTATCGACTAAATCGAATCAGGCAATGTTGGGGCCAGAGGGCAAAGTTGAAGCAGTTAACGGCATTACTCCAATCATCTGCGATACTCTGTCACTGCATCCCTTCTGACAATTTCGTTTGGAAGTGACGGCAACAAGGTGGTAAAGAATAAATTATTTTTTGGAGTTCTAGGTAGGTAGGTACTGTACATAGACAACTAGTGCATTCTAACTTAATAAATAAATCATCTAAATAGGCTATATAGCGATAAAAATTATCCATATAAATGTAGACACCCACACCCAAGCGACCTCAACCACTCCGTCGTCGGCGGCGCCGCTGACCGCGCTTCGGACACGAACAATGCGCATGTACTTTATATTATCTATTTCGTAATCGATTATGTTACGTTTTATCAGTAATCAGTAATCATTCTAATAAGTACCTGCCTATTATTAGTGTTCACTGGATTCTTAGAATTTTTAGTGATCTAATCTTCTCTTCCCGCGAAAATATTACGTTATACCTGATGATACGACGCTGGTCGCAGCACTTCGCATCCTACACCATAGCGTCTCTATCGAATGCGGAATACATCGTTATCGAGTTGTAATACAGTTGCGCAGATTTCAGACAGCGACTGACCGTCAGTATCGGCCGCCTCGCCCAAATTCGGTGAATCAATGTTCTGTTATCGCCGCCGATAACCTGGCGTCGGTATCGCTGATAACCCACTCCGCGGAAAGCCGCGACTACCAGCGACCACGACTAGATAGCCATAGCATCGCGATAAGTCCGTATAGTATTAATTAGGTCCTAGTTAGCGCATGGCGGCCGTGTTCGGCATCAGTTTGTGGCCAGTGAGGTTTCGCCAGCCAGCGTCAGTATTCGTTAGGTTACGGTTACAATGTTGTCGGCGCTGAACGTTGTGTGGTTAGTGATGTTTGTGTTTGTGGGCGGCGGCGTGCGCGCACAGAATGAGGTGTCCGTCGTGTTGCTGGAGTAAGTTGTTTTGTATTTATTAGTATCGTTTGTAGATTGTTTTAATACTTTATAACTTAAGTACCCAGTTTCATTAATTGACATGGTTAGCATATTTGATAAGAAGGATGAATACCTACAATACAAAATACTTCACAAATTAAATGAAGAGCATAGATTGATGAAGTTAAGTATTTGCATCGTTCATCACAGAGACTTGTAATGGTTGGCACGACTGATAGTTACTAATAAGAAAGACGTGCATGCATAGGTAGACAGGCATATGGACGTAGGTAAGGCAATGAAATGGATCTGCTATCGTACCTGCTTAAACCGGCGTGAACTGTTTTTTTTTTATAATTTTGAGTTAAACTCATCACATCACCTACTTAATATACAGGAAATTAACAAAGCTTTCTACAACTTATTTTCTAGTGCGTAAACATAATGTCAAAATAATCTTATATTAGGCCTTACAAAATTACAGTCAGCAACTAAAATACTTATATGAATATAGCCAAAGTGCCAAAAATATGTATACAGGACTTTATTGCCTGAACATTAAGGTCGTGTATACATTTTTTTTGCTTTTTGGCTGTATTCATAACTCTGTCGCTAACTATACAATGTGTACTCGTAAGTATTAGACGGATCCGCCAGACCCATCCAAATAATTTACCATTCAACCAATATTTCGACCTGTATGCTCGTATTATCAATATCACGTATTGTATGTAAGTATTGTACCCGTGTGGTGTCGGGTTAGAATTACACCTCTCCATTTCTTCTGTGGATGTCGTAAGAGGCGACTGAGGATATAGGTTAAGGTATACCGTAGGCGACAGGCTAGCAACCTGTCACTATTGTACCGTTTTTGTCAAACTTAAAACCAAAAATTGCTAAAAGTGGCTCCGAAGCGGTAACGTTTCGTGTGCTCTGCCTACCCCATTTGGGAATACAGGCGTGATGTTTGTGTGTGTGTGTGTATGTAAGTATTGCACAAGTATGAAGCATTCACGGTCATATAATATCAAATTACAATGAAGCAGTGCGTTAAAGAGATCTAATTGCGCCTCAGCAGCGCTTACCTAAACGAAAACAAAACAAATGTAAGTGTAAAATATGCTTTAAATACTTTTGTCTTTGTCATTAGTCACATTGTTACCAATTTTGGATAATAAGGCTCCGTTTCCACCGGAGATGTGTGAGGATGTGTTGTGCGGAATGTTTTTTTTTTATTCGACTGGATGGAAAACGAGCAAGTGGGTTTCCTGATAGTAAGAGATTACCACCGCCCATAGACACCTGCAATACTAGGGGGATTGCAGATGCGTTGCCAACCTAGAGGCCTAAGATGGGATACCTCAAGTGCCAGTAATTTCACTAGCTGTCTTCACGGCAGGATTAGCGAGCAAGATGGTGGTAGCAATCCGGGCGGGCCTTGCACAAGGTCCTACCAAATGCACAACTGCTGTATGTTTTTCATGAAACCAATAGAAATGCTTTGTTAACGCCTCGCTTCGCTCAGCTGTTCCCTCCAGAGATGTGCTGTACGAGGATAGGTAAATGAAGCGTTTTTATTGGTTCATGAAAAACCCATTCCTTGCACATTTCTGATAGAAACGCAGCCTAACGAGTTTATTTCTGAGGTTTTCGAAAACGCGCACATGACAGAAATAATGCTGTAATTTGTGTACTTGCAGGTTGGAGTACGGGCAGCAGTACACGCTGACAGTGAACCGGTCTGTGGAGTACCTCATCGACTTCTTGCCGGTGAGCTAATGTCATGACGTGAGCTGTAATGAGGGCTATCGTTTATGTCTTTCTAGATGGCGCCACTGTTGCGTGAGGTTTTTAAGTGTGGCTTTCAAAGTCTGTTATTACGGGCGTGAAAACAAAGTTTAGATTAAAATCATATTTAATACACCTTAAAACCGTACCGTAAAAATATCGAGCAACAACAGTGTTGCATAGTCCCCGTTTTGTTCGGAAAAAAGGGAGGACAAAGGTTTCCGAAAGACAAAACTGTCTCAAAACACAGACATTCATTGCCCCGCAGCGCACTATTGCCATAATTAATTTCAGGTAATGCAAAATATTCACAAAATAAAAAAACCCGCGTAGCTCACCCAAAAACTATGAGATTTGACATTTCGGAGACCTCACGCTACACTAGCGCCTCTAGCGGCGAATTCATACGCGATAGCCCGCATCGTCACGCGGGGGAAGGAAATGATATTCAAGATTTTTTTACTAACTTTGACAAATGTTAATTGATGCTAAAATACCACAGAAATAAAACAGAATAAAACTTCACAGAAATTTTTCAGTTGAAGAAGGTGACTCAAGCATCTGCTGATGATTAAACACAACAGTGGGTTCCCAACGAATGCGTCTTATTGTTGTCAGGGTATACTATTACGGGTCCAGGGCAAGTGGCGTCAACCTACCTTGATCTAGATACTAGATCATCTAAATTTTATTTTATTTCATATAAAATTGAACTCTACTAATCAAAACCCCACGTCTACAATTATTACTAGCATGGTTAGTATCTGTGTTATGATATCTGGTATGAAGTATAGCACCGTACGTTCCCACCCACTTACTTAACAAATCACCTGAATAAAATGGGTCGCTTTATCGACATTTATATAGAATGATGTGTGATGACTGATTATATTCCGAGAAAAATGTTACCATGCCTGTTTTACAACTATATTTACCCTGCCATTGTAAAGATAACCGAGAGCGTCGTGTTGTGTTGCCGCTTATACACATGTCGCCTTGTCCTATTTATTTTATTTTTAATATTCACTTGAACTTACGTATCTTCGGCTGTGTTGTTATTGTATGACGTTGAGGATGGCATGATAACACTAAAGTAAACTAAAGCCTGCATACTCTGGCTATACAGTTACACACACACACACACACACACACACACACACACACACACACACACACACACACACACACACACACACACACACACACCGGGACACCACTACGGGAAAATTAAACCCACCAAACCACCTATTTCCTGTAGTTTTCTGGCAAAAAAATACAACTTTATCTGGTTGTACAAAAAACTACTTAAGATTTTAATGTTCGAACTAATATTAAAATTTATTTAATTACAATACATTGACTTCATTTAACACCAAAATGTAGTAAGCAGTACAGAACACACAGGTGTACGATGAGAAAAAAAATCTAAGTAAACCATAAATATCTAATAAAAAAAACTTTGATCCGACGATACCTGAAGTTGTAAAAATAAGAATGAGTTATGTACTTCTGGTGTTCAAAATGTCCGCCGCCAGTACGCCAGCATCAAACATGTTTCGCAATTCGTTGGAATATTTTTACTGTGTGTATTTTTTTTACAAAGTAATATATCTTTCAACACTCCATCCAGACTGAAAAGATGTGCCACCTATTTATGTGCCTCTTGGATCTTCTAACTATAGGCGGGAGAGTTTTCATATACGTGCAAGTTGACAATTATAAGTACCGCACGTAAAGTTATCATCTGTGTCGCACAGACGGAGCAGCAGCAGCTGTGGCCGAGCCGCTTGTGGGCGTCAGCCAGCGCGGGCGACGTGGCGCGCCCCGTGCTGCTCACCGCGCGCCAGCGCTCCGGTAAGGCCCGTCACACACTAACACAGCGGAGCAGCGGCTGTGGCCGAGCCGCGTGTGGGCGTCAGCCAGCGCGGGCGACGTGGCGCGCCCCGTGCTGCTCACCGCGCGCCAAGCCAGCGCTCTGGTAAGGCCCGTCACACACTAACACAGCGGAGCAGCGGCTGTGGCCGAGCCGCGTGTGGGCGTCAGCCAGCGCGGGCGACGTGGCGCGCCCCGTGCTGCTCACCGCGCGCCAGCGCTCCGGTAAGGCCCGTCACACACTAACACAGCGGAGCAGCGGCTGGGGCCGAGCCGCGTGTGGGCGTCAGCCAGCGCGGGCGACGTGGCGCGCCCCGTGCTGCTCACCGCGCGCCAGCGCTCTGGTAAGGCCCGTCACACACTAACACAGCGGAGACTTTATTAGCTTTTTGGGAATTTTCTGTCTGAGAACTGGTTGTTGTGCGCATAAGCCCTAATTAGTCCCATGATATTTACGACCGGTTTGGTCGCAGGCGCGGCGACGTGGCAGCTGCCGTACTACCACGAGGACAAGCTGCTGTACGAGCTGGAGCGCACGCTGTGCCCCGACGACGCGGGCGGCGGCGCGCCCCCCTCCGCCAACTGCGGTAACGTTATACATTCATTATAAGTATCTGTGATGCCATCTCTGTTTGTTTTGTCTGAATAAACAGAGACAGTATCTCATTTATGTATCTGTCACATAAAACTTTAAACAGGCCCTTAAGTATGTTAAGGCTACTCAGCGCTGGCACTGGGTAGAGCAAGCCAGATGGCAAGGGGCGCCATTTTCTAGTTTCCAGAGCAAAATAAAATCACAATGGCGCCTTTTGAGGGTCTCTGGTTACTCGCGTGGGTCCACAGCTTAGCGCCTGTATACGTGCGTTTTCAATAGAGCAAAGCCTCGCTTCACGCAGCCCTGCTCTGTTGAAAGACATGAAGCAAGCAGCTCGAGAGGCGCAGAAGCAGTGTAGACAACCTAGCTCTATCTTGATCAAGGGCTTGATCCAGCGCTGAGGCTGCTGTGGTTATTATGATTGTTTGTTGAGCGGTGTCGGTGGTGCAGACGGCGGCGGCGGCGGCGGGCGGCGCGGCGGCTGGTCGCTGCACGTGGGGTCTGCGTGCGCGGCGCCCGTCAGCGTGTCGCTGCGCGCCGACGCCGTGCTCGACTTCGCGCTGCCCTTCGACACGGACACCACCTACTTCCTCACGCAGGTAACATGCGACCAGCGGTCACTACTTCAATCAGGTCACCGGTTGTTCGGGTGCTGGGATAGAATCATGAGGGCTTTAACACACCGCGTTTTTTAAACCCGAATGATCGGTGATTTGATCTGAACCTGAAGTACTAAGAAGGACGCGGCACGAGAGCGATTCCCCAGAAATATGATAGTGAGTCGTTTGACGTCGTCATCTAACGTTTGTAGGGTTCTACATCTGAAGGATCCAAACGGAGCCCTTTTGCTGTCATTCACGTGCCCATCCGTCTGTCACACAGGTTTTACAGGTCGAAGCTACTGTCTTAAAATGTTCACAATACCTATAATTATCAGCATAATTGTTGATCTAAAGCCAATGAATTATGTAAAGCTAGTAACAAAAAAAAATCCACTCCATCGTGTGGGGTATCGTTGTTTAGAGCTCATTTAAGACTGATTTAAGTTTTATAAAAAAAATATCTGAAAACAATAATGAGAAGTCGATTCGCACTCGGCCGATTTTTTATTGAATCAATTTATTTGGTTGGTGTGTTGTGCGCAGGCGGCGCCGCGCGTGTCGCACTACCGCTGGGGGGAGGGGCAGGACCGCGTGCGGCTGGAGGCGCGCGCTGCCGACCACGCCTGCGCCACCGTCTCCGTGCAGAACTACACGGTCAGTGACACACAGACACCCCGCGCGCCGCACCAAAGGGGGGGGGGGCAGGACCGCGTGCGGCTGGAGGCGCGCGCTGCCGACCACGCCTGCGCCACCGTCTCCGTGCAGAACTACACGGTCAGTGACACACAGACACCCCGCGCGCCGCACCAAAGGGGGGGGGCAGGACCGCGTGCGGCTGGAGGCGCGCGCTGCCGACCACGCCTGCGCCACCGTCTCCGTGCAGAACTACACGGTCAGTGACACACAGACACCCCGCGCGCCGCACCAAAGGGGGGGGGGCAGGACCGCGTGCGGCTGGAGGCGCGCGCTGCCGACCACGCCTGCGCCACCGTCTCCGTGCAGAACTACACGGTCAGTGACACACAGACACCCCGCGCGCCGCACCAAAGGGGGGGGGGCAGGACCGCGTGCGGCTGGAGGCGCGCGCTGCCGACCACGCCTGCGCCACCGTCTCCGTGCAGAACTACACGGTCAGTGACACACAGACACCCCGCGCGCCGCACCAAAGGGGGGGGGGGCAGGACCGCGTGCGGCTGGAGGCGCGCGCTGCCGACCACGCCTGCGCCACCGTCTCCGTGCAGAACTACACGGTCAGTGACACACAGACACCCCGCGCGCCGCACCAAAGGGGGGGGGCAGGACCGCGTGCGGCTGGAGGCGCGCGCTGCCGACCACGCCTGCGCCACCGTCTCCGTGCAGAACTACACGGTCAGTGACACACAGACACCCCGCGCGCCGCACCAAAGGGGGGGGGGCAGGACCGCGTGCGGCTGGAGGCGCGCGCTGCCGACCACGCCTGCGCCACCGTCTCCGTGCAGAACTACACGGTCAGTGACACACAGACACCCCGCGCGCCGCACCAAAGGGGGGGGGCAGGACCGCGTGCGGCTGGAGGCGCGCGCTGCCGACCACGCCTGCGCCACCGTCTCCGTGCAGAACTACACGGTCAGTGACACACAGACACCCCGCGCGCCGCACCAAAGGGGGGGGGGCAGGACCGCGTGCGGCTGGAGGCGCGCGCTGCCGACCACGCCTGCGCCACCGTCTCCGTGCAGAACTACACGGTCAGTGACACACAGACACCCCGCGCGCCGCACCAAAGGGGGGGGGGCAAGACCGCGTGCGGCTGGAGGCGCGCGCTGCCGACCACGCCTGCGCCACCGTCTCCGTGCAGAACTACACGGTCAGTGACACACAGACACCCCGCGCGCCGCACCAAAGGGGGGGGGGGGCAGGACGCGTGCGGCTGGAGGCGCGCGCTGCCGACCACGCCTGCGCCACCGTCTCCGTGCAGAACTACACGGTCAGTGACACACAGACACCCCGCGCGCCGCACCAAAGGGGGGGGGGGCAGTAATAGTGGTATAGTTATGTAGCTCGTTGACGCGCCATACAGCACGAAGCACAGATGGTCGTTGGGGTCGAAAATTTTCGAATGAGACCACGGTTGAGCTGGGTAAAGCCGCGAGCTCACGGTGGATGCAAGCCTAAATGGGCGAGTAGGCCTATGTCCAACAAGGAACGTCCTACGGCTAATACGGTTATGGATGATGATTAATATTATTTAATTTTTTTCGTCTAAAATTCCAGTGTCCTATCGCGCAAACGATGGACGTCATAGAGACCCGCGGGCTGAGGATGACTGTGGAGCAGTCGGGCGCGGTGCACCTCTCGGTATGAACCTGTTGTCTGTATGCAACTCCTACTTATTACAACTGCATGCAACTATTTCTCAGCTCAGTATTATTATAAATATTCAGTTAGACCGAGCCTATTGTGAAAATTTTAGAGACCCCTTATAGTAGTAGAAAACCCTTATAGTTTCGTCATGTCTGTCTGTCTATCTGAGTGTCTGCCGTCCGTCCGCGGCTTTGCTCAGGGACTATCAATGCTAGAAAGCTGTAATTTTGCACGGATATATATGTAAACTATGCCGACAAAATGGTACAAAAAAAAATTCGGACTCAACGCCGGCCGGCGCCGGCAAGTGAAAAAGCGAGCCATACGTTTTCATACATTTTTGCTTCCCCGGCCCGGCCATGGCTCTAGTTAAAGGTGTGTTTTGTTCGGTAGCGGTCGTCGTACCCGTACGGGTTCCTCGTGGTGGGCGTGGTGCGCGGGTCGGCGGTGCCGTGCCGCGGCTCGCCGCCCTCCGCCCCCGCCCAGGACTGGCTGTGGGAGGCCGCCGTCTGGGGCGAGCGGGACGACCACCAGGACGCGCCCACTACCAAACACATCACGTTCACCGTCAAGGTTATTGCTACCAGCACCTCCTCACGTGGTCCCGATCCGTGGGCTTCGTCTCTCTAGCTGTTGAAGAAAACTCGGATTTGACACGACGGTCCATTTTCATTTAATTTATTCACAAGAACATATGGTGTACATGAAAGGTCTTATAGTAGATAGCATAGCAGTTCCTTATTCTCCAGCGACTCGGCCTTATCGCAGCCGGCGTCTGACTCCGCTAAGACGGGTCGAAGCCTCAGCACTATATCCCCGCCTCCTTCGCAGGGGACTGAATGGAACCCGCGCTGTAACTGTTATTGCTAGTAGCGTTAACAGGTAGCAATTATTTAAATTACGTTGTTAAAATATCATTCGAAATTAATACGAGTAGAATATGAAAACATTACAGCTCTATGTATACTTTGGCTTACAACAGTTTGAAAAAATATCTGGGATACACGCGAGATCAGATCCTTAAGATAGGATTGCGAGTAAAACAACCCGGCTTCGTGTACACGGAACTGTTTCTAGTTAGTTCTGTGGCCACGAAGCGAAGTTGGTAGCTTTCTATCTTAGTTTGAAAACCTAGCTAGCCTCTTGTATCCCGGGCTTTTTCTCAAGTGTTTACGCCACGCGAGATAGGCTTCTGGCGTAATGCAGATGCAACTGTCTATGACGCGCACATTGATGGTTGTTTGGCGGGCGCGATGTTGTAATGTGCAGTGTACGTGTCGTGTCAGGCGGCGCTGTCGCGCGCGCAGTACGCGATCGCGACGGGCGCGACGCTGGCGCTGTTCCTGGTGTTCTACGCGGCGTTCGGCGCGCTGCTGCTGGCGCGGCGCTGGCCCCCGCTGGCGCGCCGCGTCGGCTCGCTCGCCGTGCTGGCTGACAACGAAGGTGAGCGCTGCCTGCTGACTGAGACCTATACCTATGTCGATTGTGACCTAAGTCGACCGCGATCTAAGGCGACCGTTACCTAAGTCGACCGCGACCTAAAATCGACCGCGATCTAAGTCGACTGCCACCTAGATCGCTGGAGAGCACAATTTGAGTTTACATTATAGCACACAGGCGCGGTCGCGGCTAGTGGCAAAAAGTTGTTGTTTTTTTTTTATTTTTTTGGAGATTATTCAATTTGATGTGTACTATTTCGGGGGGGGGGGGGTTCATGTCCCCTGTAGAAAAGGGTACGTTATAAGCGGAAATGTAGGTAACGAACAAAACCGACCGGAGTGGTAAGCTAATAAGATTGTAACTTCTTATTCAGTAGAAGCACACCTGCCGATGCAATTCTTCTCGTACGCTTCATTTATAATATGGAAAGTGGACTTAAAGCTTTACAGTAAAACCCGGCCACGACCCACTTTACCATGACTATGTTCGCAGGGCGCGCGGAAGCCTCCTAACTCACAGGCAAAACCCTGACCGTGTCTGCATAATATGCACACACGGTCGTGCAACAGCACCACCGGTTGGCCCGATGTAACGTGAAGCTGTTTAAAATGAAAGACGTTCCACTTAAAAAAACTCAAAGCTCCCTTTTCGAAATTTAACTTTAAAGCTAGGCGATGCCGTGCTTATACATGTGTTCTGATGTGGCCTCAACCTTTTCCTTCAGACGGCGCACTCAACCGCTGCCCGGCCAGTAGGGTGCCCCGCAGTACTAACTACAGTGTGTTATGTTTGTGTACCGACAGTTACGGACGGCGCGCAGCAGTCGCAGTCGCAGACGGACGCGGGCGGCGCCGCGGGCACCCGCCGCCGGCGCGGCTCCAGTCAGTAAACGCAGCTGCCATACAGCCTTGATACAGCGCTCTTCCGACCTTCGTGCAATCATTCGTGACGTTCCAGATGCGACGTTCGACAGCAGCAGCGACGACAGCGACACGGACTCGGAGCCGGAGCCGGTGTCGCGCGTGGCGTCGCCCACGCCGGCCGGCGCGGCCACGCCGGCCGGCGCCGCCACGCCCGCCACCGCCACCACGGCCGTGAGCTCGCCCGCGCCCGCCTCCCCCGCGCCGCTGTCCCCGCGGCCACCCCGCCGCCGCGCTTCCGCGACGCCGACGCCGCCGCCACCGAGCCGCCGCGAGAGTCGGACGGGACGCCGGGGGCTAACGGACACTTGACGACAGAAACGGACGTACAGGTTATAAAATATTAGTTACTAACTCATTACAACGCAAACATTATTATCTTCATTTTATTGAATCTCGTGTCTAATTTTGAGATTGATTGAGATCTTTTTCGAATTTAGATTAGTTCAAAACCTACTCCATTTTTTTTCGGAGTATTTTTCGCTTCAGGTGTGGTCTCCAGACCTCTAAAGGCGGACACATACATTCGGAAATCCGTTTCGGAATTTCGATTCGAAATATCGAACGCAGTAAATCTATACTTACATACAAATCTATGGACCTACCACATACCTACCGACAGTAGTTTTCCGTTCGAATTTGTCTCTGATTCGGAATTCCGGTTGGTGGCCTTGTGCGTTCGGAATTGAAATAAACGTACGAGTGTGATGTTGATGTATTTATGGAATACCGAATCGAACTTCCGAAACGGAATCCCGAGTGTATGTGGCCGCCCTTATCTGGCCTTAACGTGACTTGACGTGTTGCGTGACTTCCAGGTGCGCTCGCAGGCGGGCGGAGGCGGCGAGGGCGGCGGCGGCGAGGGCGCGGGCGGCGCGCGGCCGGTGTCGGAGCTGGAGCGTCCGTTCGGTCTGCCGCGCCGGTTGCGGCTGGACGCGCTGGCGCGGCGGCGCGGGCGCGTGCTGCGCGCGCGCTCCGACCGCTACCTGCACACGCTGTACACCGTGGCCGTGTTCTACGCGCTGCCCGTCGTACAGTTCGTGGCCGCCTTCCAGATCGTGAGTGTCACCGCACCGCCGCACCGCCGCACCGCCCAACACGCTCCCAATATTGAAATTACGGGCGACACTCATTACCGGCCTTGACCTCGTGGCAGTTTGAGTATACGTACATATACTTAGATAAAAAGGTCGCATCGTGTTTGCAGCAAAACGATTTGTAAGCCATTGATATGCAGATACTTTCTACTAGCGGAACATATCTTTAGAAATAAATTACGTTACAGTGGATTGTAACGAGTGATTTTTTTTCCGAACTCAATTCGAAAAATTACAAAACAACATATTATCGTTTTAAGAATAAACTTATGTTACTTATTTGGCAGCGAAATGTTTTCTAGTTTACTCGTTACGTTAAGATAAATTGTGCATCGAGCTACGGTCGTCGGGCACCGGAGGGCAGGTCATAATGGTCGCGTGTGTTGCAGCTGATGAACGTGTCGGGGTCTCTGGACATCTGCTACTACAACTTCCTATGCGCGCACCCGGCCGGCGCGCTGGCAGACTTCAACCACGTGCTGTCCAACCTGGGCTACCTGCTGCTGGGCGCGCTGCTCATGCTGCAGCTGCGCGCGCGCCGCCAGCGCCGCAAGCGAGCGCCGCGTCACGAGGTGCCCCCCCTCCCAAACTCCACTGGAGGATCATCAATTAGTAGTCTGCAATATGGTCTCCT
The DNA here is from genome assembly GCF_025370935.1 of Choristoneura fumiferana. Lineage (NCBI taxonomy): Eukaryota > Metazoa > Arthropoda > Insecta > Lepidoptera > Tortricidae > Choristoneura > Choristoneura fumiferana. Next base: position 305,405 of record NC_133481.1, read on the forward strand.
ACTGGTGATCTTCTAGTTTACCAAACGAATCGTTGGGCAAACGAAGTGGAAAACGAAGGTGAATCTGTAGCTGTTAGTTTGGGTGTAGTGAAAGCCTTCGATTGAGTGTGGCACGAGGCGCTATTATGAAAGCTTCCCTCCTTTAGGCTCCCAGAGAGTTTCTGCAATTGGACATCTAGCTTCTTCTCAGGGCGGAGCATTGAAGTTGTTGTCGACGGTTCATGCTCTAACCTCATACCCTTGAATGCGGGTGTACCACAAGGCTGGGTATTGTTCCCTACACTGTTTCTTTTGCATTTTAATGACGTGTTACAAATCCATGACATTCATTGCTATACAGATGACAGTACAAGGGATACAAAATACTCTGGCCAAGCCAATAATTCTCGGGAATACGTTGATGAATGCCGAACTAAACTTGTGTCCGAAGTTGAGACATCTCTCGTAGAGATCTCGGAATGGGGTAAAAACAAAGACACAAATTGGCGTGTTCATCAGTGAAAAAGTTCTCTGAGGCCCATATGGCCACATTACAAAGCCATAAGTAATCGCTAGCAAGACTGGTCAAAGGCTTTAGTGTGTTTAGTGCTAATAGTGTGCGTAATTATTTAATATTGCAGGAGTACGGCATCCCGGCGCACTACGGCATGCTGGGCGCGCTGGGCGCCGGGATGATGGTGGTGGCGCTGCTGTCCGCCAGCTACCACGTCTGCCCCAACAGGCTCAACTTCCAGTTCGGTAAGACTTCGCTGACGGAAGGGGACCGACGAGTGACGGATAAGCGATCACCGCTGATGACAAACTGTAACTTGGGAACCGTTTTAATGAGAGGGTGGAAGATACTGGATTTACCACATCAGACTATTACATATTTCACGCCGATATTATGTAAGCGTGAGGTACTATCCAATGGCGGCGTAAAGGGGGGGGCGAAGAGGGCGGTACGCTCCGGATGCCAAGCACCAAGGGGTGACAACGACAACTCACTCGTCGTGCATCCAAAGAAGGTACACAAGAAATTACTACCTACTATTGCATCTAGCTACTGACATACTTGCAAAACCCTACGCCGCCACTGGTACTATCTCATTCGTATTAGAACCAAAATTTGTCTTTCTCACGCGGGCCGGTGGTGAAATATGGGCGTCCCGGGTGATGCGACAGCTGCCACCTGTCCGTGCAGCACCACCGGCGCCTGGTCCCTGGTGGGCTGGTGGCCACAGGCCGCAGCTGACGTCGTTTGTTGCAGACGTGGCGTTCATGTACGTGCTGGCGGTGCTGTCCATGGTCAAGATCTACCAGGCGCGCCACCCCGACGTCAACGCGCGCGCGCACGCCACCTTCGGCGTCCTCGCGCTGCTCATTGCCCTCGGTACGCACTCACACCTCCCAACACGACATGTAAAGGCCTTAGGACATTACCACGATGGGGCGTTATTATCATAATCAAGCCCCTACCTGAATATTGGAAATTTTGACTTTTGATTAAGATTTTTTTTTAATGAAAAAGTTTAGGTATGTCCCGTCCAGCGAATCTTAATGGAAGTACATTCAGTTGACAAAAAGTAAAATCATCAAAAAATAACGCTTGTTGTAAAAGCAAATGCCCTGGTTTAAGCCACGAGTTCTCGATCGATGCTGATTGCTTCCAACCGAAGAGACCCTGGAGGTATATGGGGCGGCATATGTCCAACAGTGGACGTCCTACGGCTGATATGATGATGATGAAAAATGAAAAGACCATGGGCAACTTTTTATGGGAAGTGTACCAAAAACCAACAGAGCTGAGAATTATGTAATTAAATAGGTCTTTACGTGTACCTACTTCATTTCATTGTATGGGCACCAAGTTCAATTTCATTGCAAAGCTGACATATTAGAACAAAATAAAGTAGATAAGCAGAACTTTTTAGTTGCGTAACTCTCAGCTCTGTTGGGTTTTTCCATTTTGACGCATGGTCCTTTGGAACAATAGCTTATTATTATAGTGCGTATTCAGTTCAGTATGTTATGTTTGGTATGGACCCCCGTGTGGCGTGTAATGAGTGGTCGGTCGGGTCGCAGTGGTGTGGGGCGTGCTGGGCGGCGGCGCGCTGTTCTGGGGCGCGGCCACCGTGCTGCACGTGTTCTCGGTGCTGCTGCTGTCGCTGCGCATCTACTACGTCGGACAGTTCCGCTTGGGTCAGTCACACACACACACACACACACACACACACACACACACACACACACACACACACACACACACACACACACCACACACACACCACACCTGTCGCGACACCTAGCGCCATCTAGCGACCTAATGCAACGCTACATCCTGTATCGCGCCTTCGCGCCATCGAAGTTTCTAAACTCACATGCATAAATATAACAGGAAACAGATATCCTAACCCTGCCGTCGCTTTATATTTTTTGAAATAATCATGTATGTTAGGAAGAACATATGTGATTTTCCCACTAACGTCGATAAGCCAAAGGCTACTAGAAACACAGGGAAGCTTAAAGTTCCATATTACAGACTGGCTAAAACCAAAAAGTCGTTTCTGGGAAATTACATACGTTTTTTATAATAAAATTCCAAAAAATATTACAAATATTACAAAATATCACAAAATTCAGATCTATTGTCAAGAAGACATTAATATCAAAGGCGTATTATAAGGTTAATGATTATATCATGGACAGGGATATTTGGAAATAATTCCGATCCGCAGTAGCGATCCCTTCAAATAGCGAACCTACTATGTTAAAAATAAAGTTGTGTTAAATACTTGTGATGTATACATATCATTTAATAATATTGTAAATCTGTTTTTAAAAAAATATACCTCGTTGAGTTTCTTGCCGGATTCTTCTCAACGGAGGTTTTTTCCGAACCGGTGGTAGATTCTTTTTTGACATTCATAAGTGCTTGTTATGGCCTAAATTGAATAAAGATATTTTGACTTTGACTTTGAACGTTCAGCTTTCTTCCTTCGAACTTTGGTCCCCAGACATAACATTTTCCTGGAGATAGATCTCTTTATTGCGACTCATATCCACTTTGACACTACTGACAATGGTCGGAACCGCTCCATAAACTACTGCTAAACTTTGGCTGCAAAGAGTTGAGACAACAGCTTAACACATAAAACAGTTGGAGCTGAGTCACAATTAGTGGTTGTTATGTGGTGGAGTGGTGGTGTGGTTGGTGGTTGCAGAGAAGGCGTCCCTAGCGGTGGCGGCGCGCGGGCTGCGGTGGCTGCCGGGCGGGGGCGGGGGCGGGGCGGCGGCGGGGGCGGGGCGGGCCCGCCCAGGCGCGGCCGCTGTACGCCGCGCGGCTGGTGCTGCTGCTCATCGCCAACGCCGTCAACTGGGGCTTCGCCCTCTACGGGTAATACTGGAGCTGGAGCTGGAGCAGCTAAACACACGCATCACGGGTGCAGCGGGCCTATTTACGTCGCTCTAATACATGCATACTCGTACAGACGAGCATACATCCTCGTCATGTGTAATGTTTGACTTGCTGCCGCAGCCAGGCTACCGTTTTTATTTTTAAAATATGTGGTTTTGGGTACTGACTGGCCACTAAGAACGGACTCGTAAAAATAAAGAAAAACTAAAATCGGCGGGAACATGCAACGCAGTCTTTGGATTGTCAAAGCACATTGTTTAGTCTCGGCCAAAAGTGCAATAGATGAACTCGTATTATCGAACTAACTCGTTCATCTATTGCTTACTTTCCAGCCTCTACAACAATGTGGGTACTATTGATACGGGTGACACGGGTGCCAAAACAATTACGACCTGTAATAGAAAGTCCAGTATTGAAAATATTGGGAAGTCCTGCTGTAGTCTTTATTGTTGGTTGTGCGCAGATTGTTCACGCAGGCGGCGGACTTCGCGTCGCACCTTCTGAATGTGCTGCTGGCCAACACGCTCATGTACATGCTGTTCTACCTGACCATGAAGCTGCTGCACGGCGAGCGCCCGCGCTGGTCAGTGACCCCACCCCGCCCCCTGTATATCACAAAAACATGACACTCCGAGAAAACCATACAGAAGACTGTAAAAACTGTTCCTGTTAGGTACGAGCACATTGCACACTAACACACATCAACAAACAAACGCGTAATGTGTGAACAAACATCACACTACGAAAAGTTGCTCTAAATCTTTCTATACCTACTCCCACACTGTCCACACAGTGAACACTAGATGGCGCACTGTTGCGTGAGGTTTTTAAGTATGGCTTTCAGTCTGTTATTACGGGCGTGAAAACGAAGTTTAGATTAAAATCATATTTAATACACCTTAAAACGTACCATAAAAATATTGAGCATGCACAGTGTTGCATGTCCCCGTTTGTTTCAAAACTCAGAAAATTGCCCTTTGCCATAATTAATTTCACATATTGCTCACAAAATCTTTCGTAGCTACCATTTCGGAGACCTCACGCTACACTAGCGCCTCCGAACATTCGCGATAGCCTAATTAACTTCGTGCGACCCGTGAGCCATGACGGGCAGAAGCTTTAAGATTGCTGCTCATCTACCTATATGCCAGTGGCGTGGAGTGGACCCTTTCGTTGGGTAACCAGTACACACAAGCCATATTTGTCGTCACGTCACTAACGCCATAAAATATAAAAGGAGTTGTTTACATGTCATTGCTACACACTTCTGTTTTATTCAGTTGACGTTTGCGCTGGTCCACTCCAACATTGTCATTTCAAAGTTCAATATCTCAAAAACGGTTGAACCAATTTTAATGAAAATATCGAAATCGTTCCATCCGTTTGAGAGACGTGAAGCCACAGACAGACCTTGGCGTCAAACTTATATCACTCCACTTTTTGCGTCGGGGGTAAAAATCGACACCAAGCGGAGTACTAGTGAGGGCTAGGGAAGGCGCAGGGAGGCGCGCCTCACCTCGCCCCGTCGCCCCCCCTGTCCCTGGCAGCCGTCAGCCAGCATGCATATGGTTATGGGTCCCGCAGGTACGCGTGGTGCTACCTGGGCGGCGCGGTGCTGTGCTGGGCGCCGGCGCTGTACTTCTTCATGTCGGGCAGCACGGACTGGTCGACCACGCCCGCGCTCAGCCGCCATCTCAACCACGAGTGCAAGGTAACTTATAAATTGTGTCTGGTAATGTTACACATAGATTATAAGGTACTTAGTTTTTTTTTATTTCGGTTTCTGTATTTTCTGCGATAAGTTACATGCACAAAACATAAAAATCTGAATGAACGTAGATGATTTTTGCACGAGTGCTTTATTTTAATTATTTACATTAGAACTTCCCAAATACGACGCCCCCTCAACCCAACACCCAAAAATACTTACCAATTTTAATACTAACCTAGTAATACCTAGGTTATCTGTCTGGAAATTGCCACTCACATTTCTTTTTCTACGTCTATTTTTGACCTGTACTTGTACTTGTTCTTTATTACTTCGCTCACTCGACTTGGTTGGTTGGATAATGTCGTGACGTCGCAGGGCGTCGCAACGCACAATTTAAATTAATTTTTAGTAATATTAACTTTATATTATTACTATTATTAGTGCTCTAATCTAATCTCAAAATACAGTCAGTAGCAGAAGTGAATGAGCGGTTACGGTGCTTGAAATGATCTACACACAACTCTACTGCCAAGGTAGAAAGAGTGTTTGGGTCTTTTTGAGCACCACAGCTACTCATCTATTTCTGCTGCTGACTGTACAAACTAAAAAGCACGAATAAAGGACCAACAGCTCCGTCACGTTTGGGAGCGTGACTTTGCACGCGTAAACCACATAAAACGTAACATCAAAACGGAACGGACCTCACGATGCCAACGCCATCTAACGATATTTCATCTTAACCCTCAGAAATGAAATTCATATTTGAATGCGAAAGAAGTACCTAATGTAATTAGTTACGTCAAAAGCAGAAGTGGTTGAGCGGTTTGTGCTCAAAATAATCTACACACGCTACTGTCAAGTTAATAAGAGCTTTAGATCATTTTGACTGAGCACCACAACTGTTCATCTACGTCTGCTGCGGACTGATTACGGTATGGTCAACTTTAAAAATGTGTCGAAATGTGTGTGTGTGTTATTTGTGTCAATGGAATATGACTATGACTATGAAAAAAAAAGGTGTCGAAAGGCTGGATTATCATGTCGTGTCGTGTGCGGTGTGCGGGCAGGTGCTGGAGTTCTACGACTCGCACGACCTGTGGCACCTGGTGTCGGCGGCGGCGCTGTACCTGTCGTTCGGCGCCATGATGACGTGGGACGACGGGCTCTCCGCCGTGCGCCGCGCCGACATCGCCGTCTTCTGACTCTGAGTACACCATCACCATCACAAGCACAGCACGCCTTTTATTTCATTATACCCTTTCCTCTGACGCTATTCCTATAGTACGGTCTACGCAGCAGCAAGTCCCAGTAGTCCCAAGGCCAGATAAACTATCCTATTAGGCAGAGTAGGCAGCCTAGGGGGCCGCACGCGCACAAAAGAAGTTAACTATATTTTATAGTGAAAATTTGTAGGCTCAATGACAATAGGTTATTTCTTATTTTTGGAGGCAGGCCGTCAGTTGATTTGATGACGTAGTATCTCTAAATAGTCTGTGATTTGATGTAATGATCGTAACGGCTGGTAAGGGACCCCGAGAATTTCATTGCCGAGGAGACCCCTATGCATAGTTGATAACCGACCACGAGTATCCACAGAGTAGTCCACACTTGTAGATGTGTCCTTGCAGCGCCCATACAGCCTACTGCAGACTACTGGTTTTTTTTTCCTCAGTCTGGTTCACCGGACCATCCGCCCGTGTAAACTGAATTCTATGATTCAAAGTCCATGACTCATGACCATAACACAGTAGGTATAAATATAATAACCAGCGAGGAAACTGCCATCTAGTCAGGGCATGGTACGTACGCCAGTTCGCGCTAACTAGCACTGAGATACTCATAGCTCTACATTGTTTAGTACGTACGGCCGCCAAGTTATAGTCCATACTATTTAATTATGATGATGAATATACAAGTAGGTAATTGTTTATTCATCAATGTGTCGTCTTTAACATAAGTAAAGTTACGAGTACATACTCTGTGATGAGGTATTCAGTCTTAGCCCTCTATGACAGTAACGCATCTGCAGTCCTTTTGCTATTGTGTATTGTCCATATGCAGTGGTGCTTACGATCAAGTGACCCGTTTAGGTACTCGTTTTCCACCCTATATCCCTATGTCATAGAAATAAGCAAGTTAAAAGTACGATCGTCGCAAGTTTCAACAAAGGAAGTTGTAACATTACGAACCTCCTCCTTTTTTGAAGTCGGTTGAAAACAAGTATCCTCAAAAAGGTAGTAGTAGAAACGTACAACACTGAAACGAAACGCATTTGTGTTTTGTATTTCTGCATTGTATTTTTCGTCTCAACTCAACCTATCTTTTGTAAGACTTTTTATTACAATAATTAATATAAAAGTAATAAATTACTTTTTTGCTAAAGTTTGGCGATAATGTTGAGATTAAATAATTCTAATAAGTTTATTTATGAAAGAACAAAACGTAACGTACTTCAAATAAAACAAAACGAAATGTCAGTGACGTCACGTTGGCGACAGTCGCGTTCTCATTATTTTTGTTTCGCAATTTCCAGAATATCTGGGTTATTTTAGCGTAAAACCGTGCCATTTGGAAAACTAGGTATAAACTCGAATATAATAAACACTCAGCGATGGACAATCAGTACTACTATAAACTGATGGCGAGCTACTTGTCGAAACGCAACTGCGACGAATCCTTCATGAGGTATTTCTTTGGGAAGAGCTCCCCTAAGAAGACGCCCGAGGAGCTGGAGCGGGCCGACGAGCGCAAGCGGCGGCTGCAGCGGGAGCGGTCGCGGCGGTACCGCGCGCTGAAGAACGCGCGCCGCCAGCACGAGGGCGGCGGCGCCGACGACGCCGCGCCGCCCGCGTGGGCCAAGCCGCGCTCGGCGCCCGAGGACGAGCCCAGCGACTGCGACGAGCCGCCCACCCTGTGCGACCTGTCGTACGACGACGCCTGGCGCGCGCCCGCGTTCTCCGACGGCGCGTCGGATGACAACTCGACGCACTCGGCGGGCAGCTGCTCGGCGCGGCGCGCGGCCGCCGCCCCGCCCCCGCCCCCGCCCCGCCCGCGCGCCGCCTGCGCGACCTGCTGGCCGAGCCAGACGCCGAGCTGGACTACCCCACTGTGCACAGCCTCATGTTCCACTGGCTGCAGACGTAGCCGCCGCGCCGCCCGCTGCCCGCCGCCCGCCGTACTCCACCGCTCCTGCTGCTATACATTGTGCATTGGCTTTGATCTATCTCACCTGATCAGGACATGTTCCACAACATACTGGACTCCAGTTGTAATAGTATTGAAAATTTATATCACAGGGAGTACGGCAGTATTACACATATCAATCTCAAAAATCGCTGCTTCTGTAGATTATCACGTTGAAAATGACCGAGCCGTCCTGTTATTTTAACTTACTAGAGTATATGATGTCTTTGTCACTAGCTTTTAGTCACTGGTGGAAAGAACTACTTCTGTGAAGAAGCTGATTCTCACAAAATTAAAGTAGTTTTTTTATTCCACCTCTGAATTTTATGTAATCAACTGAATAGATGCCAATTGGAATAATTTAGCTCATGATGTTAGAGATGAGATGATATAGGAAGCACCAGCTGGTGCGTTGGCTGCCCTGCGGTTGTAGTGCCATGGTGACGGAGCACTTGGTTGGTTACATGAGATGTGCTGTGGTGCATGCTGGTGCCACTATTCCATTAGACAATAAGTTGTTATTAAGTTGCCATATCCTATTACTTAGATACTCAACTATTATAAATGATATAATTATAGAGAAGTATATAGTTACTCGCTATGTACTATAGTTTGTGATACAAATGAATTTACAATTTGTGTGAAATCTACAATGTTAGGTAGTATTATATTATAAGGGGTATGGAAAGTGCACAAGCTTTGGTGAGCCTGCCAGATTCTGGTTGCATTTCTCAACACATTCCCACTTTTTGAATAAGTTCTCAAGGACATATTTTTGTGCACATGGTTATGAAGTACATATCTGTAAATCCATTTTAGTGTTTTACATTTGACAATAATTTATCAGATTATCTAATAGCTAGGACTTGTTTTTATAGGATATTTTTAGAACCATAGAAATAAGTTACAAACTAACCCTCATGATGAGTTTTTCCAGTGGTGGCTTTATACCAGCTTCTCGCCTAATGTGTCCATCAGGAACAGGACTGAAGCACCAAAACAAGTTGCAGGCCCCTTTGCAAGTATATTTCGACAGCACGTTGCACGTGGTCACATGAAAGGGGCTATGGTGTGAAATATATGAGATTATATGGGTAATCTAATCTCATATATTTCTATCTCTATTGAGCCATGGCATGGTGCCCTTGCACGGCGAAATATATCATCGTCATACAATTAAAACTGCCACTGGGTGTCTCAGCATGGCATTTAACACACCTGCTTCTCAGTTTAGCTCTCTTTTCTTTTTTACTTAATTTCTTATTTTAATATGATAATTTTGTAATAGAATACTAGAATAGTACACATATATTTTGGCTTGAGCTTTGTGGGACAACTATTTGTCTGGGGAACTACTGCGAAATTCGAAGTTCGTATCGTACCGTCCCTTTCACTCTCGTATTAAATAATATAAGCGTCAGCAGGACGGCAAGAAACGAAGTTCGCACTTTGTAGTAGGGCCTGGATGAAACTGTGGAGATGTAAGCTGACTTTCTTTATATTTTAAAACTTATGCATGGGTCATCGTAACTTCCGCGTCCTTGTATTATTTGTTAGTGATACCTATTATTATTTTAATTCAACATAACTGAAATCAAATGATACTACCAAGTATTCATGTGAATTAAACGTCACTAATGTTATATTGTGATATATAATCGAATATCCAGAAAATGGCGTTTTTGTTTAAGTAGGTATATGGAAGACAGAGCTATTTTAGAATATGAAAATATCTGTTTTTGTGTTGGTTAAGTAATAATGTAACAGTATATGAATAATAAGATCAGACTAAGGTGGTTGTCACACTGCTCTGCACATCGCAGCGGGCGTACGGTGCTGCGGTTTTTAACTTTGTACTGTAGAATCTAGATTTGTACACGAAAACCGCATGGTGTAATGTAACACACTGGCTCCATCTCTCCGTGCGGAGAATGGTGTGACAACCGCCTAAATAATTTCAAGATTTGCAGAACAAGCGGCGCAAGTTATGCCCCGCTTGTACATTACTCAGCACTAATGTCACAAAATAGTGGATGAGTTGGATTTAAATGTTTAGTACTCCATTCTAAGAATTAAACACATGATACATTTGGAATACTTGGCTTGGCTGAGCCGCGGTTGTCGCACGCGCTGCGGCGGCGCCTCAGCCCGGGCCGCGGGTTGCCTTCGACGACTATTATAGTTTTAAAAGTAACGCGTAGCTACTTTAAGGTAGTGCCATATTAAAGAGCTTCCTATTTTTAAATTTAATCTTTCATTTTTAAGATCTAAGGGAAATGAAGATCATGGCATGGCAGCGCGACCAGCTGTTGGTGACACCAACAAAATGTAACAGGTTGGCCGAGCAACCAAGTGGTCACCAGGGTTCAATTTTATGTTAAAGAATTAGGTATTGTTACACAGGTACACTTAATCTCCTAACGCCCGTCAAATTTTTGATGTATGAACATCAAACTTTGTCATTTATGATAGGGTGGACTCTGGGCGTTAGGAAAACTTTGGCTTGAATGAGGTACTTCATAGAGCTGTAACATTTAGTTGACGTCGGCGACTGCGACTGGTTGTGCTGCCATCTGCCGTGGGTAGACAGATCATCCTCGCTTAGCAGTTACAAATAAAACAAATTCTCTATATTGATACTTATTTAATGAATATTTCATTTCACTCATACATATTGAGTGATTTTGTCCAAAAATCAATTCATTTCAGATTCATTTGTTAACAGTAAACACAATGTAAATTATAATTTTGTATATCTCAGGCCAGAGATTCGAGAACTCGGTCGCCCGCCCACGTGCTTAATTTAGAAATCTGTGATTCAGGTAGCACGTATCTACGAGTACTACATTTAGTTACATGTGGTGGGAGGTGCAAAGGCATAGGTATATTGTTATTTTTATAATATAACCAAAATTTGGAGCCCCGACGCCTCGCATCGCGCCTGATATGGGCGTCAATGACAACGAGAACGATATGTCGAGGCTCGCAGCTCGAGCAGGCAGCGAGGTGAATACCTGTGTGGGCCTGCTATGCATAAAACATGTGTGTTTATGTGTATCATAATATATCTTTACCCACGAGACAACAGCAGACAGGCAACGAGAAATATTAATATCAAATTCAAATCCCAATATGGCACCGTGAGTACGCGGATATACAAGAGTAGGTAAATGCCAGACAGTAATAAAATAATGCAATACTTGAACATTTATATTCTCTTAACTCTTAGTGCTTGAACATAATCGCAGGTCCCTCAGTAGCTAACAATTCACTTACTCTGATTAACAATAACATAAATTTAATACTTAATAACATTTATAATCAAATAGTATCTAGTGATAATTAGCAGGAATAATTTGTATCATACATCCAGGTAGTTAATTAACATATCGATACGCGTGGGGAGCCGCGGCGCGGCGCTTGCGCGGGCGCACTCGCTCGAGCGGAAATATTTGCTGTAAACGAACAGTAAAGCAACATTCTTATTTTTTTCCAACTGTAAAAGTTAATGAGTCGGTAACGATCGCGGGCGGCACGCGCACTGTTCTGTGCGGGCGAGCACGCGGCCGCCGCCGCCCGCGCGGCAGTCGGGCGCGGCCCGCGCCGGCGACACTGCCCGCCGCGCGCGCACCAAGCGACATGAGATCCAGCGCTATGTACAAAATAACTTACGTGGCGAAAAAGAAACAGGTAACGACTTAGCGGTAATGCGCGAGGAGCGGTCACGTAACGGGGCGGACCGACAGCGCGCGCCGCACCGCGGAGACGAGCGGGAAGCGCGCCCCGGGGGCGCAAGCGCCGCGGAAGTCGTCCGCGTTCAGCGAGTACACCATGACGCCGCGCAGCCCCTCGGCGCGCGCGTACGCCGCCTTGCGCACCACGCTGCGCTCGTCGTCGTACGACAGCCACTCGGCGCCGCGGTGCAGGTACGGCACGGCGGCGGCGGCGTCGCGCGCGCGCACGGCGCCCGGCGCCCGCGCGAGGCGGCACGCGTCCGCGTAGTCCACGAAGCCGCGCGCGCCCAGCGCCCCCACGCCGCTGGCCGGCGCGCCCGGCCCGGCCGCCGCCGCGCTCACCAGCCGGAACGAGTGGCCGTACGCCGGCACCCCCAGCACCAGCCGCGCGCGCGCCAGCCCGCGAGACAAGTACGCGTGCACCGTGTAGTTGGCGTTGAGCGTGGCCAGGTACAGCCGCTCCCCCCGCTCCGCGAACAGCGGCGCGTTGAACCCCGTGAAGGGGGTCAGCCGGCTGTACATGTGGTAGTCGTACGTCATCACGTTCACAAAGTCCGCGTATAGGTTCAGCTGATCGACGTCATAAGCCGCATCGATGATGATCTCCGGAGCGGCCACCGCGACGGTCAACAGGTAGTCCCTCTTTTCTCTCTGATATTCGGCTCTTATCTCTCGAAGCAGCTGGGAGAAGTGTTGTCGTTCCCTGCCTCGCCGAACGTTATAGTCATAATCATGGACGGCAGGAAATTCCCAATCTAAGTCGATCCCGTCCAGTGTGTAGTTCCGGAGAAAACTCTTGATCGATTTTATGAACACCTTGCGCGAGGCGTGGTCGGCCACCATCTCGGAGAACCCGGCGTCGCCACCGCCGCCGCCCACGGAGAGCAGCACCTTCAGCCCCGGGTCGGCCTGCTTGAGGCGCACCACGTGGCGCAGCGCGGCCCGCTGCGGCGGCTCCAGGTGCAGGCGCTTACCGCGCACGCGCGCGAACGCCACGTTGATATGCGTGCACAGCCCCGCCGGGATGGCCTCGGGCTGCAGCGCCGCCGTCGCATCCGGCGTGCTGTAGTAGCACACCAGCACGGGCGGGGCGTCGGGCCCCTCGTCGGGTGAGGCGGCGGGCTCGACGCCCGGCCGCGCCAGCAGTAACGTCGAAGCACCCAGTAACAGCAGCAACAGCGCCAGCAGTGCGGCGGCAGCGCGCTGGCGGCTGATCGTCCTCTCGGAGGCCTCGTGCCTAGTTTTACTGTTTATTAGTTCCACAAGGTCGCCGTCGGACTCCAAACGGCAGGGTGAGGCGTTCTTCTCCATATTCGTTAGCTATATAACCGATTTTCAAGATACCATTTCCATGACATCGAACATAATCTTAATCTATTTGTAAAATATAAACAAATAAATACTGATAACGTTACGCTCGCTGTGTACGGCTGCTGGTAAAGTTGGTTGGTTTGGTGGTAATGGGAACAAAACAAACAAAGTTCCTTCTTCCTTAAAGTTTTTTCTGTCTGTCAATGTCAAACAAGTGTCAAAGACTACAATACGGGTCACTCTTTGTCACTTTGTTTGTCCTTTGTCACAAATGTGGACTCAAATGTCAAGTCAACCTTTTTGACACTATCTATAAACTAATCCATTATGGGTTCGGGTTCAGTGTAATTTTAATAATTTAATCAAAACTTCTATTCGGCAGTTTTTTTCTAAATATTACAATGTTGAATAAAATACTTCAAGCCGTGATTCGCTTGTTTCGGTAGTATATTTATTTTAGTATGTGTTTATCACATTACGTAACACTTATCTGCGTAGAACGGACCGTATGCATGAACGATGATCGAATCGCACTTCGATTTGACCTCCTTTTGATTTCTCTCTTTATGTTATTAATTGGTTGCTAACCTTGACTAAGAAGTAATCGATGAACATGCAAAGGTTACATAAGATATCAAGGAATCTTGTAATGAAATCGGTACCTTTCGCATTTTACATTACTGTAAAATAGGAACCGCTTCATTTTTTTTTAATGGCTTTCATCCTTGCTAAACCGCTTCATTTCCGAACAAAAATTTACCGTCAACTTTATGACAGTGACAATGTCAGTGTGACATTTGATTGACATGCCTACGATGATGGAACGTGACGGATCCTATGGGAAATAATTATGTCGTTCTTAATTTATTTTATCGTTAGAAATAAGTAAATTCAATTAACATCGGTTTTCAACCGATCGTCGTTATGCATCTATCGATCGCGGAACGCGGACAGTAGCGATGGACGACGCTCTCATGAATCACTATGAAAAACAGCTGTACACAGTGTTCAAAACGTTCGACGTAGATAACGAGGAGGCGCTCGACCGAGCGGCCGTGCTTCAGCTGTGTGACGCGTTGCAGCTGGAGGCCCGCGGCGCCGCGCTCGTGGACTCGCTGTTCGAGCGCCGCGCCGACCGCGTCACCTTCGCCACCTTCCGCAACGGGCTGCTGGGCGTGCTGGGCGCCGCGCCCGCCGCCGAGCCCGCGCCCGCGCCCCCGCCCGCGCCCCCGCCCGCGCCGCACAGCGACGACGACTCCTCGGGCCGCGAGGTCGCGCCCAAGTTCGTCGTCGGCGCCAAGAAGTACGGCCGCCGCTCCCGGCCGGCCCGCGGCGGCGAGGAGCCCGGCGCGCCGCGCGCCGCCTCCGCCTCGCGCCTGGACGCCGACGCCGACGCCGCGCGCCGCCCACGCATGCGCTACAAGCGCAGCGCCTCCGCCATGGAGCCCCGCGCCGGCGACGCGCGCCTCGACCACGAGCGCCGCATCGACTGCGCGCAGGCCGTCGAGCTGTGCCGCGACCTGCGCATGGACGGCATCGACCCGCGCCTCGTCGAGCGCATCTTCGAGGCCGAGCCCTCCGAGGAGACCACCGTCGGCGAGTTCTTCGAGCGCCTCAACGTCGCGCTGACGAGCATCGCGACCGGCGGCGACGCCGAGCCCGCGTCGGCGCCCGCGCTCGCCGCCCTGCCCGCCGGCGAGCAGGACGACGCCGAGGACGCGCTGCCCGGCGAGGCGGTCGCGGAGGCCTGGGAGCGCGCCGGCGTGCGCCGCCCGCGCCGCCTGCTGGCCGAGCTCGGCTTCACGGCAGCGGCGGTGCGCGCGCTCGACCTCGAGCGCGCGCTGGACGACGAGCTACGCGCGCTGGGCTCGCCGCCGCCCGCGCCGAGTGACGACCGCCCGCCGCTGCAGCTGGCGGCGCTGGCGCTCGCCCGGCTGCGGCTGGCGCGCGCGAGGGCCCGCGCCGCCGCCGCCGCCGCCGAGCGCGACAAGCTGCGCGCCGACCTCGCCGAGGCCAACCGGCGCGCGCAGCTGCTCGCGCAGGACGTCGACGACAACCACGCGCGGCTCGAGGAGGAGCGCCAGGCCGCGCTGCGGCAGCTGGAGGCGCGCCACGCGGAGGCCGCGCGCGCCGCCGCCGAGGAGCGCGCCGCCGAGCGCGAACGCGCCGCCGCCTCCCGCGCCGCGCTCGAGGCGGAGGCGGCGCGTCGCGGCGAGGCGGAGGCGCGGCTGCGCGAGGAACTGGCCGCGCTGGCCGAGCGCGCTGACGGAGCGGAGCGCCGCGCCGCCGCAAACGAGGAGCGCGCGGAGGCGGCCGAGCGCGAGCGGGCGCAGGCGGAGGCGGAGGCGCGCGCGGCGGCGGCGCGGACTGAGGACGCGGAGGACCGAGAGCGCGCGACGGCGGACGCGCTGGGCGGCCGGCTGCGCGCGCTGCAGGAGGACAACGCGCGGCTGAGGGACCGCGCCGACGAGCTGGCGGCCGCGCTGGAGGCCCGCGCGCCGCCCGCGCCGCCGCCCGCGCCCGGGCCCGCCGACACCTCGTGGCGGGACGAGACCGAAGCCGAACTCGACGCCGACGCCCTGAGTCTCGATCGAATCGATGTAAGATTTACTAAGAGTGGAAAGGTTTTTGTATGGAACGAATGAACCACTCGTGTTCGTCTGACGACCGCTCGAGACCGATTCGCCTAATGTGTTTTTTCAGGAGTGCGATTCCGCGCCGGCAAGCATGGAGCGGCGGGCGGGGAGCGGGCCGGGCTGCGCGCGCGCCGACGCCGCCGCGCAGACGGAGCCCGCGGCCCCCGCCGCTGAGCCCTCGCCCGCGCCGGACGCGCTGCTGGAAGACTTGCGCCAGAAACACGAGGCCGAGAAGGCCGAGCTGATCGACTCGATCGCGTAAGTTGGGTCTCATGAAAAATCAGAGATGTATAAATTAAATTGACAACTGCAAGTCTTATAGATATTTTTGTATACAAAATTACATTTATTTATTACAAACTAGCTCTTCCCTGCTACTCCGTCCGCGTAGTATTCGTTTTCGTTTTAAGTTTATCGCTATCCCGCGGAAACTATGCAATTTTCCGGGATCAAAACTATCCTATGTCCTTCCCCGGGACTCGGAACTATCTCTATACCAAATTGCATCTAAATCGGTTCAGCGGTTTAGATGTGATGGAGTAACAAACCTCCAAACACATCCAAACCTCCAAAGTCTACACAAACTTTCACATTTATAACACTAGTGTTTACTCGCGGCTTCGCACACGTAAATCATTAGATCCAGCAGCTGAATTGAAATTCCGGGATTTTTTAAAATTCCCGTGTGAATTCAAAAATTACAACTTTTTAGTTCTGTTAAACTAATTGTGGTTTTATCACATTTTGTTATATTAAAAAATAATACTAAATGTAAATATTTTCTAAATTGCTTGGGTTTGGATATGAGGCTATTAAATATAATTTTAGGTATATTTTACAAATAATAATTCAGCCGTATCATATCTGGAGGAGCCCAAACTTGGTATGTTTTGAAAATGATTTTAATTTTAATTTAAAACAAGTGACTGCAATATAATGATGTGATATATTTTTAGAATCGGCTTAGTTGAGCCCTTTCATTAGATACCACACACGATAGGATTCAGAACAAAAATTTTGTTTTCCCATACAAAAAGGGGATTGAAACCCATAGTATGTAAGAGGTAGACGACTATTGTCCCGCTCCTGCTGGCGCGTGCCGAGGCACCGACTTCGAGCTCGGACGTACCTAGAATAATATTTCAAGGGTTTTGTAGTTAGTTGGTTCCATTTTTTGTTATTTTTTAAGTTTACGGTTTGATATCTTTAAATCACTTTCTTGTGTGATTGTCACAAAGAAATTGTGTCGTTGTTCTGTCGCCCCCCCCCCCAACGAGGCGGCGGGCGTGAGACGTGCGCTCGGTCGGCAGGTCGCTGGAGCGCGGGCTGGAGGCGCTGCGGCTGGAGGGCGAGCGCTGCGAGGAGTACTGGGCGGCCAAGCTGCGCGAGGAGCGCGCCGCGGCCGCCGACGACGCCGCCGCCGCCGACGCGCGCCTCGCCGACCTGCTGCGCCGCGTGGCCGACTACGAGCGCGCCTTCCGCCCGCAGCTGCCCGCGCTGCACGAGACCAGTCTCGAGCCGCAGTACCACCAGCTGCTCCAGGTAAACGATCGACTCAAACACGCAAATTCTTTTTTTATGTTTTTTATTCTGAAATTTCTGGACTATGGAACAACCCGTAACCGACCGGACTGTCGTAATTTGGCGGTAAAGAAACTTTCGAAATTGACTACTTAAATCTGATATTTTTTTCTGTTAATTAGAAAAGTTATTTCTATTGATATAAAAATTTCAAGCGATTCTAAATTTTTCATACATTCCCCATTGCGCTATGGAAATGAGGCCTCTTTTTTTTGGAAATATCCATGAAATACCTTAATTTTTTATTTAATTTTTTAATTTTCTTTTTTAAGTGGCACATGATTAGAAAGCCCGTAAATCAAGGAAGTTTTTAAGCAATTTGAACGCCTATCGCTTTACTTTTTTTGTAGTCACGCAAAGTTACAAAATTATCTGAGTTTTTTTTTATTGTCATGTCTAAAGAGGTTTTTTTGATCAGTCTAGCGGTAGTAAGCAATTATTTGAATTTATTTTGAACAACTAAGGTATTGTGAAAGCAAAACACTAAAAATTAAAACTCAATACAGGCTATACAGTGTTAAATAATAATAAAAAACCTGGCAATTGGAGTGATTTAAAAAAAAAAATGGCAATATCTCAAATACCGTGAAACTTAGCATAATAGTAAATGTGGTCTAAAATGTCCAGAATAAATGACCCTGTATCCTGTATGAGTGACGAGGCCGGTGAGCATTCGCAGCAGGCTCGTCGTGCCTCTCTCGGGATTCAGCGCGAATCAAAAGACGTCCTGCCGAAATGAACGAATGTCTTGTTTGTAAATTAGCTTCGTACTCGTAGTAAAGACTTGGCGCAAGGAGAGTTGAACCCACCACAAGAAGAGTATCATGCAAGAGCGAGACACGAGACGACACACGAGGCGAGGTACGAAGCGAGCATATAAATGTAGCAAGCTACCGGACAACAGCTTACCGATAGTGTATTTTCTGATCTCGACATTGGCGGAATTATCGATAGTAACGATGGAGAGGATTGAATGAGGGCTATCGTTTTTTGTCTCACTAGATGGCGCACTGTTGCGTGAGGTTATTAAGTATGATTTTGAAAGTCTGTTATTACGGGCGTGAAAACAAAGTTTAGATTAAAATCATATTTAATACACCTTAAAACCGTACCATATAAATATCGAGCATGCCACAGTGTTGCATAGTCCCCGTTTTGTTCGGAAAAAAGGGAGGACAAAGGTTTTCGAAAGACAAAACTGTCTCAAAACACAGACATTCATTGCCCCGGAACGCATATTTGCCATAATTAATTTCAGATATTGCAAAATATTCACAAAATTATTCTAATTATAAATAAACCGCGTAGCTCACCCAAAAACTATGAGATTTGACATTTCGGAGACCTCACGCTACACTAGCGCCTCTAGCGGCGAATTCATACGCGATAGCCCTCATTGAGGAAACGTACCAAACGCTCACGTCTTGTGGGTTCTATTCCAGGAGTTCGAGGAGTTCAAGGCGGAGGCGGCACGCGAGCTGGCGGCGACGCGCGAGGCGGCGGCGGCGCGCGCGGCGGAGGCGGAGCGCGAGCTGGCAGCGGCGCGCGCGGCGGCGGCGCGACCGCCCGGCTGCTCCTGCCACCAGGTACCGCTTCTACTCTACCGACATGATCCTAAGCTGATTGATGACACTCAGATTAGATCTCAAATTAACTAAAAATATTGGCTGCGTCAGATGGCACCAAACTTTTTATCTTGTAGACCTTTAGCAACATACCAGCACCTGTTGAATATCTGAAAAGTAATGAACCTAAGCTGAAATGTTTTTTGTTTTCGCCAAAGTATACCCCGCAGAGGTATTCATCAACCCCTGTGGTTCGATATACAAGGTGATCAATCCAAATGGGTCAGTAGGGAGAAATCAGAAACTATGAGAGATAGCGAAATCTGTTCTTAGAACCATGGCTTCGATTTTAGATTTAGTAAAAATAGCATTCAATTTTTTTATATTTATTTAACTCTCATAACCGGGAATAGACCCTGGTCAAAATCTCTGGAAAGTATGTTATAAATTCTGCACATTTTTTGTTGTTATTTTTGATTGTGTGGATCATAAGTGAAAGAAAATACATTTTATCTACACCCATATAGTAAATCCTCAATTATGCGTTCAAAAACCATAGGTAATGACCAGCATTACGACATTGGATTCTATTATGAACAATTACGATACAGAAATCTGTACCGTAATGAGATTTCGTACATCATTACAGCACGGGGGGGGGGGGGGGGCGCCGCGACCACGCGCAGCAGCAGGTCGTCGCGGGCGCAGCTCGTGGGGCAGACATACATACCTAGTTAGAGTTAATGCAGGTCATTCTCAACGGTTCGCGGAACACATGATAGAGGACTTAATATATGGATATAGATAAAGTTGCAGTTGCATCACAGTTGCTAAGCGATTTATGCTCCTCGTAATGCATATGGTAAAACGGGTGGTGAAGCACCAGGACTCCTCAATAATGAACGTCTCTGCATCGGAAAAAGCAATCTTCCGTAAAAGGTGACCAGCAGTTGATATTAAACTATTGTATCTTAGATTATTTACACTAAAAAGAGCGAAAAAAAAAAATATAACAAAAAATTGAACCGACTACAAAAAACCATGAAAATAATTTTCTACCAGTCTGAAGTCGGTTGGTGCCTCAGCACGAGCCAGAAGGAGTGATTGAAGCCAAATATAAAGTGCGTAGGTGAGGTAGATGACTATAGGTCCACTCCTGCTGGCTCGTGCTGAGGCACCAACCGACCTCAGACTGGTAGAAAATTATTTTCATGGTTTTTTGTAGTCGGTTCAATTTTTTGTTATATTTTTTTATTAATATTCCATAACGTGTGGGCGCGTGTGGTTGCAGAAGCCGCGCCGCGCCGCCTCCGACGGCGAGCCTCCCGCCGCGCACGCCGGTCGGTACTTCATAACTATTATTTTATTTTTTCACCTTCTTTCTTCTCATCATCTTGCGTCCTATCATTTGTGAAGGTATTGCTATCCTAACAAAAAATTGCGCATAAAACCTTGCAAGATCTTATTTTGAATGTTAATTCGTGATTTCAGGAGACGGCGACGCCCCGAGTGGCCGACGGAGCGCCTCGGCCGGCGCGGGGGGCGCGGGGGGCGCGGTGGGCGCGCCGCCCGCCGTTGCGGTGAGTCATTTGCAATTATCTGTGATTGTAGTGTTCAGAATGACTCGAAACTTTTTGAGGCTGATTTCTCAAGCTTATTTATAAATTTAAAAACCTGGATTTAGGCTCTGCTAAACAGCCTTTAGGCTCCCAATTCTCGAGATCTTGTTAATAACTATGGTTGGGGTGGTTTGAGTGGGGCTAACATTCTTGCGGTGATGCGCTACGGACCCGGTCCGGGAGACATAGCGGTACACGCAGGCGTACAGGAGCCTTCTTTCGCCATTTCTTTTCTTTGTCGTTCTCGATGGCATTCTACATTACACCACAGAAAACAAGGCCTAGAAAGGACTAGGATCCTTTACATTTCGGGTTAAGAGGCTCGAGTATTTTCGAACACGGCGATTAATCTTCTTCTAAAGGTACGAGTGTATAGCTTCAGTTGTCGTGATGCGCGTGTGGTGTGATCGGCAGGGCCAGCTGTGCGCGTGCGGCGGCGGCTGGGGGGCGCGGGGGGCGTGGGGCGCGTGGGGGCGCGGGCGCGCGGCCGGCGCGGCGGAGGCGGCGGCGCTTCGCTCGCGCGCGGCGCACGCGGAGCGCGCGGCGGCGCGGCTGCTGGCGCGGCTGCAGGCGGCCGACGCGCTGGTGGCCGACCTCTACCGCGAGAACTGCCAGCTGCAGCACCACGCGCGCGCGCCGCGCCTGCTGTGACGCGCGCCCCACGGCGGCGCTTCGCTCGCGCGCGCCGCTCTCCCCGCCCGACCGCATCTGGGACGACCGCTCCGTCCGGCACCCGTGTGAAGTGTTGTGATATCGATTTGATCGCGTTTCATTCTTCATTCCGAATTAAATTTAGTGAAAGTGAAATTCGGTTCTGAATGCGTTTCGATGTGTGAAATGTAGCGCTCGGAGCCTGCGGCGGGACGCGGCGCTCGTTGTTGGCGGGTCGATTGCGCTCTGCTAATGATTGATATCGTGTATTCTCGTAGCGAGTACGGCAGAGCCGCGCACTCGGTCCTCGTCTGGTTTAAAAATGAACTACACTTCAGTGTTGATTGAACACTTTGGTGAACTAGAAAGGAATTGACACCAGTTGGCCTATACCTATAGTATGTTAAGCGTAAGGATATGGTGAAGACGTATCGAATTTACGTTAATTTACCTGTATATTTAATTACTTGTCCATTATGTTTCCATATGGAAGTCATTCCGCGGCACACTGACTGCTGACTGGCTGGTCGGGTCGAGCGATCTTAATCGCCGGGGTCTAATGTAAACGCAGTCCGCCGCCGCCACACAGCCATACAGTTACTAACCTTGCTTTATTCCTGATCGATTGACATTTTAATAATTAAATTAAATATTTACTTCTTATGGGTATAAAGAATTACTGTTTATATTATTAAAAGTGTTGTACCCAGTGCTTGGGCGGCTCGCCGGCGCCTGAGGCTGCCGCAAATATAAAGTTGGAGCAGAACTTTTGGCGGTAATAAACAAATGTTTGTCAAAATAGAGCCGGGCCGCGGCGCCGCCCGCACGGCCCAGTGCCTTCCGCTGGTGCAGCCGCTGCTCGCTGTACACAGTATATTCCAATCAAAGACTATTGTTATACTTAATTCTATGTATACCCTTCTAACGCCCAAGTCATTTTTTTGATATATGAACATTAAACCTTGTCATTTATGATAGAGTTTGATGTTCAAACGAAAATAAGTCCTTTATAAAGGACTCTGGGCGTTAGGAGGATACAGTGTATGGATGTGATAGTTATATTAGGTATAAGATTGGTTTACCTACTCGTATGCATGCCGGTGGCGCCCCGGTTATACCTGCAGAACATTGTTGCCAGTTGCATTACGTTGCGACGCTCACTGCACCACGTGTTCGTGATCGGCCTGCCAACGTCCCTAACACAACTTGCATGGTTTATCTTGCAGATCTAATCTGGGCTTCTTACAAGTGCACTACAGACCACTCATAGCGTAACTTTGTTAAATCGAGTCATGTTTTATACTTAACTATATCGTAATTAATTAAATTATGTTTGAACTTATAAAAACCAGCACACGGCGCCGCTTCCTGCTGCGCGGGTCAGTGTTGCTGCATCTCTCATGTCCACGTGCCTTGTGCCCAGCAGAGGTCTTATTGTCGCCATCTCTTCTCAGAAAGAAGTGGTGGGAACGATTGTGATTCCGTGTGTTTTAGTCGATAAGGCCTCAGGCTGATAAACTCGCAACGCAGCGAAGGCGGCGCCGCGCGAGCCGGCTTTACTAATCGGCTGTAATCGGCCCAACAGAGCAAGTAGATAGGAAAAAATACATTAATGTTTATAACAAGTTGACCATCCGCGCCTGCTGCAGCCGCCATCAGATATTTCGGAGCGGCCAAGGTGGTCGAAAATATTGATACATATTATGAACTCTAATATCTTAATAATAGAATGCATGTGCCGATATTTTTGACCACCTTGTCCGCTCCGAAACATCTAATGGCGACTGTACAGTACAGGGGCGATGAGTACGTGCAAACCAGGAGAAGACGTTTTATTTGTTGTTATCGTAGGTATCCGCATTATTTAGTTTGAGACACGAGAAGATATGGATTACTGTAAAGCTCCTAACATAGAAATACTTCCGTTTAGTTATTTTACTCGTCGTTCTTCCATAAATACCTAGATTCTGTTATACAATACAAGATATCTCAAATACATTTACGAATATATACAGTGCAAGTACAGTATCTTCACTCCAGTAAAAATGCTTGGTTACTTGGACCATAAATGGCGGAAAAACTCTTGTGATATTAGCCAACTTGGCTCCAGGACATAGCGGCAAACACTTGTTATTATTTTGTGTACATGTGACCGCTCCCTGCCCGCGGCCCGTCTACAAGACACCGAGGCAGCGCCGGCCGTACGATATTGAATAAATGTTTATACAGTCACGCTCACGCTCCATGGTCGGTAAGACTCACTCAGTACATTTTACTCCCAAAATGCACGCAATCAAGTGTTCTGTTGGTAGCTGCACGCGTTAAGTGTTGGCCACGGCCACGCGTGTTGTCGCCCGCGTGGCGCGTCGCATGTCATTGTCAGCTTACCGATAGCAATGACTATTTGGAAGATGATCAATAAAATGTTGAACAAATCCCTCGTTGTTTTGTTTCATATTTTACCTAAAGTACCTACTGACTAGAGTTCCCTCAGCGAGTTTGAAGTTTCATAAACGACCAGATTTACCATTTCATTTCGGTAATCAGAATATATAACATGATGGCTAATTAAATAAAAGTCATTAGTAACAGATTTATAATATTTATTTAGAAACTTATTTCGAACACTTTTTAAATGCCTGCCTGATATTTCGGGGAACACTGGCTGGCTCGCGTCGTTCATATTTACTAGGTAGGATATTAGGTACATACAATGCCACCAATGTCTGCAATTCCATTATTACTTAAAATTACGTTTAAAAAAAGGTAATTACACGATATTATGATGGCTTTAACCAAACTTTGACATTTAAAAAGGTAACGATAACGAGATTTACTCGATGTATATATGCCACAATAATAACATTATAATGTGATAGGCAGGTTTGTGGTTGTTAGATAGATAGATAAAAAAAAATCATAAACATTGCCGTGACAATTTAGGAAAACAAACATTACAAAGTACTTAAGTACTTACATACATTAAGTAGGGACGGCCTAGCCGCGAAAAGGCGCCGACTCAGCATGTGCTGCAACATTCAGCGCTGATACTGTTGATTGACATGTAATAAGGGTTCCTGGTCGGCCCCGCTGCGCGCGGAACCCTCAAAATGTACCAGAAACCAACTTGAACAACAATGATATTATTCCATATCGAAAATACTACTCACAATTAATAGACGGGCGTTCCGCCGACTCAGTACGGTCAGCATCAAATAAGTTAATCGAAAGGGCAAAGGGAGGTTTCCAAAATACATGTTGAAATGTTCTTGATATGTAGCTGATGATGACTGTACCTACCTACGGACGTAGCCCCGCAGCAGATTGGACTTTCTCTGATGGCTACTAAGTATATCTACCTACGTCAATTAGTAGAGTTTTGTCTACTGATCTGATGCTGCTCTAATTTTAATTTTCTGCCGAACCACATACTAAAATCACATTTTTTAATAAGAAATTAAGTCTATATCACCACCACCAGATAATTATTTCTTACACCCGACATACATACATATACATAATAGGTATATAGCAAATCGAAATAGAAGTGTATTTTGTTAACCTAACTAAATGATTATCTAGGCGCACTTGCAGCAAGTAGTTTTATTTAAACACAGTTAACTCACAAATGTATGATGTTCAACGACACAACGTAAATCTAGTCTAGATTTATATACGTACATATTCGTACTTTATGTATTCGCATGTTAGTGCGACAAGGTTCAATAACGTCTACCTGTTATTCCTGATGCTCACTGCACCTTCAAGTCAACAACTAAAGTACCTACCCCCCCCCCTTTATCTTAAGTAGGTACATTACCTAGTTTGTCGAACTGCCGTCTAGATTCATGATCGTGAGTGGATCCCTATCTACTTTCGGTGTTGACTTTGCGTGTGACAGCTAAATCAATCACAAAATGAATACCTACCTAATTATAAATATTTGCTATGATGTAACAAATTGAACACGGTCCGTTTTGTTTATTAAATACATAACCTGTCATCAAACACGATGCAGGCTGTGATGCGACACACTACGCTCGATACAACTCGTCGGACTCGGTTACAACTTACTTATGCCTAAAAACTTATCTATTACTCCACTGGTTGACCAATCAGAAGGTTAGGTTGATATTCATAACAATTTGCTCTTCCATAATGTGTGTTACAATAAATAAAGGCATTTATGTATTTTGTGGGTAGGTATATTAATACTATTATTTATTCTGAGGCATGCGTTGCGTATGTAAGATGAATGCAAGAAGCGAGTTGTCGTTCATTGTGGCGTTCTAAGGGGGAAGCCTTTGTTCAGCCGTGGACGTCTTCCGGGTGGTGATGATGATGACCCGTCGCGTATGTAGGTCCGTCCCAGTGGCGTAGCTACCAAGGGGCTAGGCGGGGCAGTGCCCCGGGGCCCTCAAGCTCAGGGGGCCCTCCAAATTCTGCTTTATAGCTGAAGATAAAGCTGCTTAACATTTTTAAAGTATTCGTATATAATGATTTTACTTCAAAAAACCTTACCAGTTTGATAGCAGTGGGCTCCATTTTTTAATTTGCCCCAGGGCCCTAGGTTACCTAGCTACGCCACTAGTCCGTCCGTACGTAAGTATTGCGTCTTTAATTGCTGTTGCTTTAATCGCTTGCGCATGCATGAGACCTCGCGTACCTACTGCATGACTACAACTAGGGTTACCACCCGTACTCTAAAATAGAGTATTGTCCTTTTTTCATGTAGGCGTACTTTATAATCTACGACACCAATAAAGTACGCTAAAATACTCTATTTACGTAAACTTATTCTTACTGGCTCGTTACTGGTTATGAGTACTTATGAGACTAAATAAACTGGTATCCCTTTTAAGGAGAAATAAATAAATACTCTTTTTTATTCTGTGTACTTTATTTTGCCTTCTAAAATGAAAAAATACTTTATTCGCCCTAAAAAAAGGTGGCAACCCTAACTACAACCCCGAGTTGGAGGAAATTATATTTCGGATGCGGTGCTAATTTTAATTGTAAGTCATCCATTTTAAAGAATCCGGATGCATACGTTCATTACATATTGCAACCTCGACATTGTTGTTGTAAAAGGTAGGAATGAGTAAGTATTAGTTCTACATGTTGCTGTGTGCCGCACCACCACGCTGCTCGTTCTCTTTCCAATTAATTAATTATATTAATACTTATCATCATGATGCGCGTAGGTACGTCCCGGTTAGATTATCGTGAATATTACGCTTATGGGAACGTTCTACAGTGGACGAGTACCTGTGAGCACATTGCAGACAGATGTAGTACGTAGGTCGCATTTTTGACTCGACACGATTTTATTTTCCGCTGCAAGTAGATGTCTGGGACCCTGGACATGGGGATGCGATGGACACAGAGGCACGATTCTTATGCTTAAACGTCACTTTTGTACGGCAGTATATAAGGCTTCTGTACTTTACTTATTCTATGTCGACACCAAAATACGTTTGTGTTCCATATGTGGTAAGTGGCGGTAAGTAACGCTAGTGAACTGGGACGCCAACGGGCATCGGAAACAATCAGACAGCCCAACTCGTTACGGGAGGTCATCCTTAAATTAAGTCACACATTTAGGGGGAGGGGCAGGAACAACATAATAGCGATTTTCAGAGCATTACTAACGTACTTTATGGATGGCCCCTACACATACTTATATTGGAGGACATGAGGGCACCCCGTATAAACCTCACCCAGAGGCCAGGCCCGAGCACATTAGCGCTTATCGCGGACAGCGAGTCCGCGAGTAAAGTTAGTATGCTGCGGCTACTAGCTAGGGTGCGGATATGCGATGTGACGAACCAAGGCCGCTAGCCTATTTCCAGTAGTACTTTATCCTAGTAGTCCCATCAATGAACCTGATAATGGGAGCTCGGTCAGTCAGTCAGCCGGCGCGCTGGGCCGGGAGCCCGGGACCGGGACCGCCTACAGGTACATGCCGTTGACGAGGTAGTCAGCGTCGTGCGCGAGCGGCGCCTTCCCTCGGCGGCGGCGGCGCGAGGCGCGCGCGCGGCACCCCGCCAGCAGCGCCAGCGCCGCCGTCATCAGCACGCCTGCGCACACCGCAACCACAATACAGGGTGTCAGCTAATGACTGGATAGAGGGCACTTAGAACGTTATAATAAAGCTATAATAGGTTTAGTAGGTAACGCAGTTGCACGGTTTCTGAGATATTTGGACTTTTAGGTTTTTACGAAAATGAACAACTTGTTCAATGTTTGATCATAGCACCATTTTAAGCTAATTTTTGAGTACTTGTGTTATCAGATATTTTTGTGATACTACGTTGACTTTTTTTTTAATTGCAAGCTTAATTTTTGCGTTGATTGAAATTTCAGCTCTCATTCATGGTGAAAAAAAATACACTACCGTCTAGTTGCCAATAAGCTTAAAAACATGCCAATTTAAAGGAAATTTTAAAATTTGTTGGTATCACTATAAAACTGCAAAAAAGGATATTTTCATTTTCCGCTCCCTCTGTCTGCCCTCGTTATTTCCTCTTTCACCCTGGCCAAGAACTCTGCCTTCACTGTACGCGTTTCTTAGAGATAAATTAACCTTATCAGTAACCCTTACGATCTGCATCATAAAATACGGCATGTTATTTTTTGTCGCATTTGACCTGTTAGAATCCCCCACTAAGAAGCGATTTTTCAAAAATCCATAAATTCAGAATTTATTGTTTTTAAAAATAAAGGAAAATCTCATTTGCACAGAATGCGCTATTTCCAATATTTAAGCAAATTTAAGGTAGTTCCCATCATGTGGCATTCGATCTTTCCACTCTGTGTAAGAAATACGAGTATAACCTTATTTTACAAAGGCCATATATATGATAATATTTTTTTAATTTATGTGACCCACTGCGCTACAGCTATCTATCTACAAGTGTTTGGATGTCTCCAAACACTCCTACTATTGTCAGATGGGCTACCTAGGGTTAGGGTAGACGCAGGGTGTTACTTCGGTTTGATGTTTGATTTGGTTCAGACTGATGGTAATATTAACTTACTGGAACCTTTTTCCACGTGACAACTATGTCCGTGCGATACGTACAAATTTTTATGCGGTATTCGCCCTCCTCCGCTTCCACATGTATAAAATGAATGTACGTTATGTATAGGCTCAAACATCATCAAGATTACTGAAAATTAACGCGTTTCGTAAAAGAATAGTTCGTGCTCAGCGCTACCAAACAATTTTGTGAGTGAGCGCCCGGAGACCGCCAGAAGCCTGAGTTGGTGCGTCTGTGGGTACCACAGTACACGTAGGTAGTTTAGTGTACAAAAGCAGGTTATTGCAACGCCACGCCACTAGTGAGTATGGGCACAGAATAGATAATAATGTAGACGGTTTTTGTAATGTTTACTTGATAGCATGCATGTGGTGTATTGTTCGGAAACTATGTGCTCAGTTTAATTTTGTGGATGAACTCTTTAGTAGATTGATAACCAAGGGTGGAAAGTGACCCTTTTCACCCGAGATATTTCTGGCGCTCGAACGAAGCGAGAGCGCCAATAGTTCGAGGGAAGATGGGTAATTTCACCCGAGTTAGACATTCTACTTTTCATTTCGACTGTGCGGAAAGTAAAATACATAAAACATGAGAATAATAATGAATTGAATTAACTTTTATCCAACCTCCAATGGTACCTTTTCAACTGACCACTTGCCACGGCCGACTATAAAAAAATCCAGTTGGTCACGACCAAGGAGCTTATATACAAAACTGGAGGTTGAACGCCGAACGAAGAAGTTTGACCTGTATTACTTATTTATATATATATTCCATCTCTTTTTTTCATATTTCACGAATGACTTCCATCTCTTTCTTAACCTATCTAAAGAAAGAGATGGAATATGTTCGTAGCGTAATAAAGATCAAATTTCTTGTTTCAAACGGATGTTCGGCGTTCAACCTCCAGTGTTGTATATAAGCTCCTTGGTCACGACGTGCATCTAGATGGCCATGCCGAAACGTGAAAAAAAAGTGTCATTGACGTGACTCAATTATATTCGACTCCGTGGCTAATCGAAAAATTAAAAAAAAAATACTTTCCACCCTAGAGATGAAAACGCAATTTTCCACCCGGCTATCTACCCATGAAAATTAAACTTTCCGAGCAGGAGAGATGAAAATTATATTGTTGGGTCTGTGCAATATTATGTCGATTTAAGTAGAAGGCGAATGTAAACACGTGAGTTGCGGAGTGTCACTAAGTGCTATTCCAGCTGTGATTGGTTCAAGTTAGGCAGGGTGTGTGTGTGTGTGTGTGTGTGTGTGCGTCACCCAGCACGAGCAGCAGCACGGCGGCGGGCGGGCGGTCGCTGAGCCCGTCGCGCTCGTCGCTGAGCAGGTGCGGCCGCCGCGCCGCGCCCGCCACGCGCCGCACCTCGATGTCCGCCGCCGCCGCCGCCGTCGCCGTCGCCACCGCCGACGCTGACGCCGCCGCCGCCACCGCCGCTGGCTGCTGCCAAATACAAAATTGTTGTTTGTTAAGTTTATGATGCGGTATTCAACTTTTTTGAATAAATTTTAATTGAAAACCGGCTTCCGCAAGGCGTCAATATAACTTTTCACAACTCTCCTTCAGAAAAGTAACTTTTCCTCCCTGGCGAGAGGGAGCAAAGTGCAACTTTTCTGCTCAAGGTTTTCTAAGTGTTTTATTGCAAATGCATTTTTGAAGTTGATAATTGTAAAGTCACGCCATTTTCTATGCCGGTTATTCTTTAATAATATTTCGATTTTTTTTTTCTATTTACTTAATGCTCGGTGTGAAAAATTGTTTGAGCCACTCGGGAGCAAAATTATTTTCATCTTGGGCGTTAACACTTGAATCCCTCATTACGCTCAGGATTCTACTTTCCCTCGCTATGCTCAGGATTCTACAGTAGAATCCTTCGCTACATTCTGGATTCAATTTACGCCCTCGCCTTAAATACACCATTTTGCTCCCTCGTGACACAAATAACTATTTTAACTGACCGGACTGGAGACGCGATCAATCCAGAAACAGTAGATCTGATCCTAGGCTTACTTTCTCTTTGGAAGGCTTGTCAAGGGAGTCTGGCGGCGGGGGGCGGGCGGACGGTGAGGGCGGCGAAGGCGCTGGCGGCGGGGGCCCCTTCTTGGGCGCGTCGCGAAGGGTGTGCTGGCCGCCGCCGTACGCCAGCGGCAGCTCCGGCATCGTCTTCTGCGGGATGTACACCGGGATGTCCTGCGAACACACGCGCGTCAGTGCGGGCGGGGAGGTGCGGGTGCGGTGCGGGGCGGGGGGGGGCGTACCGGGTCGGGGCGCGGCTGCGGCTGCGGCGCGGGCGCGGCCGGCACGGGCCACGCGCGCCGCGGGTCGGGCTCCGGCCACTCCAGCCGCGCGTAGCCGCCGCCCCACGCGCCGTCCATCACTGGAACAACACACAATACGCTATACACACACACACACACACACACACACACACTGGACGGTGCGCCCATTAAACAACATGTCTTCAAATTGTTCTAATTATTTTAAAAGATAATTATGTTAATTAACTGAACATTTAGGTGTTCCAGTCGAGACTAATATAAAGCTTTTCGCAAATGGTGGAAGGAAAAACCTAAATTAGAAATAGAATAAACCTTTTCTCACAAAAAAATAAAATGTGAGATTTAATTTTATTCCAATAAATTTTTTCATGCTTTCCCGCCTTTTTTCATTGAAAGAAAACAGCTGGTGCATTGTTCCACCGGCAACACCAACAGCTGTTTCAGATCCAATAAAAAAGTCTGGGAGTTCCAACAAAATAACTGATAGCATAACTGAATTATATAAATATAATAAATAAATAAATATCACGGGACAATTCACACCAATTGACCTAGTCCCAAAGTAAGCTTAAGCAAAGCTTGTGTTATGGTACTAAGCAACGGATAAATATAATTATATAGATAGATACATACTTAATACATATTAAACACCCAAGACTCGAGAACAAACATTCGTATTGTTCATACAAATATCTGCCCCGACACGGGAATCGAACCCGGGACCTCAAGCTTCGTAGTCAGGTTCTCTAACCACTAGGCCATCTGGTCGTCAAATAATAATTTCATATTTTTATTTTTGAGACAACTGTCACGCCAGATACCTAAACTGAGCGGACATATCTACGCACGCACATACGGTAACAGAGTACCTATTTAGGATTACGTTTCCTTTCGAGTTAATAATAAATAGTACTTATTTAGACGACCAGATGGCCTAGTGGTTAGAGAACCTGACTATGAAGCTTGAGGTCCCGGTTCGATTCCCGTGTCGGGGGGGTATTTGTATGAAAAATACGAATGTTTGTTCTCGGGTCTTGGGTGTTTAATATGTATTTAAGTATGTATCTATATCTATATAATTATATTTATTCGTTGCTTAGTACCCATAACACAAGCTTTGCTAAGCTTACTTTGGGACTAGGTCAATTGGTGTGAATTGTCCCGTGATATTTATTTATTTATTTATTTTTATTTAAGAATGGTAAGGAGGTGATAAAACGTGAGCAATACTGGTCTGGTGCTGCGGCCAGGGCGCGGGTGCGCGCGGCCAGGCGGGCGGCGCGTCCTCGCCGTACGCGAACGGCGGCGTCTCCTCGCGCGGCTCCTGCAGCAGCCCGCCCTTGTGGCTGAAGATGTGCGGCGCGCCCGCCTCCGCCGCCGCTGCAACAACAGACACACGTCACCGCCTGCCGCCACCGCACGGCCGCCACGGCCGCCACGGCCGCCACCGCCGCCACCGCCACCCACCGCCGCACTCACCGCTGTACCGGCGCGGCTGCGCCTGCGCCAGGCGGTGCGGCCAGCGCTCGCCGCCAGGCCCTCGCCGCCCGACTCCGCCGACTCCTGCAACGTTTAAGCCCCGTATTCATGGTGAACATTTATTGAGCAACATTGTTGAATCAACATGTTGCTGAGTTGCTGGCAACATGTTGCGGCGGGCAACACTTCG
The DNA here is from genome assembly GCF_025370935.1 of Choristoneura fumiferana. NCBI lineage: Eukaryota > Metazoa > Arthropoda > Insecta > Lepidoptera > Tortricidae > Choristoneura > Choristoneura fumiferana. The sequence continues at coordinate 337,797 of NC_133481.1, forward strand.
TGATGCAGAGTTGCCCCCTGCGTGATGCCATGTAGCCGCTTGGTGACCGAAAACATCAGTTGAACAGCTAATGTTGGCGTGAGAAACATGGCCATAGTGTGGGACAATGAAAAAGGGATGAAATAACAACACGACTTTCTCACATGGACATGCCGGAGGTCATAGGTACCGTAAACAAAGTTTCCAACAACTTTATTTGTGCCAGTTGGCCAACAAAGTTGATCAACTGTTGCTCTCAACAAATGTTTACCGTGAATACGGGGTTTTACCATCACTCTGTGACCAAACACTTCACGTTTAATTTACACCAACTTATGCGATGATCTCACAGCTAAATTTAATACAGCCTCATATTTTATCTATGAATGCAACTGAAACTTTGAACTTAATATATTCACACTTTCTATTGTGGCATGACACGAAACTTGTGTAGTTCTGATGACAATACGATAATATGGAGCCCGAAGCTAGGCACTGGAGCTGTCTAAGCTGGTAAGTGGTAAGTGATGTTTTTTGTACGTAGGTGCTCCCGTAACCTGTTGTATCCTGGCCTGCAGCCTGTTGGAGTCCCGCTCGGGCTGTTGCGGCTGGGCGGCTGGGGCGGCTGGGCGGCTGGGGCGGCGGGGGCGGCGCGCGCGTGGCGGGCTGCGGACAGGCCAGCTCGGGCGCCTCGTCGCTGCCGTCGCTGCACTGCGGCACGCCGTCGCACGCGTTGTACACGGCGATGCACTCGCCGCCGCTGTGGCACTCGAACTGGTAGCGGCTGCAGCGCCGCGCTGTACCACACCACATTTATTCGCGTCATTGGCAAATGGCGACGCGGGACAAACATTTGATGAAGGCAGATTTATTTCGCGAGGCACGAAATGTTGCGCACCAGGCATTACGATGATAGATTTTTATAGTAGAGCAAAAAACAAGAAATTATCGAAGTACGAGGTCCCTCGGGCTGCTAGCAGCTAGACGTAGGAGACCTGGGCCAGCTACGTTTTTCTTCTGCCGACTAGGTACTTACATTTAATAGAAATAGTGTGATTCAAAACTGTATCTATGATTAGAAAATTTTTAAAACTCGACACAAAAAAACTTAAATAGGTAAATAAGTAGGTAGGTCTCTCTCTATTTTCCAGGAACGAACTGTAAGAAGATTTGGACCGAGGTATTAAGTGATGAAATATGAAATGTGTTTTGATCAAATATGTACCTACCTACCTATTTACCTATGTATAAAAAATAGGTATTCTATGAATAATGAAAATTACAGTCCTTAATTTTTCAGAATTTAACATATAAATACAACGTAAATAGACTGGAGATGATGATGAACCTATACCTAGGCATTATAATAGTATGTATTTTGACCATTATGAAAAACGTACTAAGTATAGGAATTTTAATTGTTATTTCTTTCAACTATTTTTTTATTCGACTGGTTGGCAAACGAGCAAGAGGGTTTCCTGATGGTAAGAGATCACCACCGCCCATAAACATCTGCAATACTCCTGGTATTGCAGATACGTTGCCAACTAGAGGCCTAAGATGGATACCTCAAGTGCCAGTAATTTCACCGGCTGTCTTACTCTCCACATATTTATATTCTGATTGTATATATTCTGAACATATACATGTGAACTTAGTCATTTTAATATTTTTAATTGTATGTATTTCGACCAGTATGAAAAACGTGCTTTATGATTTTTTGATTAATATTTATTTTAACCAATATATTTTTCAATTTTCGGTATTTCAACTGTATGTATTTCAATCGATATGTATAAATTTATACATTATAATACGTACCCGGCAGGGGTTGACATTGACCGTTAATCAATCAAAACATAATATACTTATACTATTTCTGCCCTTACAGCTGAACCCCGCCATACGTAATTAGAAATGGTATGAAGTCTGTTGTTATGTTATGTATGTGTTGGGTGTCTGTTCTTTTTACATAAAGTAATGAGGTTTGAATTTTGAATTCACATTCTTTGAATCTCCTCTTTACAAAAGTAATGTGTTAGTTACTTACAACTTTCAAGTTACGACAGAGAATATTTAGCAGTGAATAACAAACACACATTTATCTCTGTCCACAAAAAGGTGGGTTCCGTTAGCCGCCACTTTGTGTTGGCCTGTGACTCACCCATGTGTTCGACAGGACCGGCGCGCGCGTCTCCGCCCAGCCTACCCCTCGACGTTACCTTTGTCCCTACACGGTCGTTGAACTTGCGACGATTACGTTAATCGCATACATCTCGGGGACGTAAACAACATCCGATATAACGACAGCCCGTGGGCAGCGGGCAGCACGTTCGCAGAATAACATTAGCTCATTTCCGCGGCGGGCCGGGCGGCGAGTGCGGCGACCCCGCGCAGCTCGTGACCTCTCGTGTCTCTTCTCGTTCGATTGATCAGCGTGAAGTTCACGATAAGCAAATACCTTAATGTCATTCGATCGAATCGTACTTCGCATTGTTATTAAAATAATCTCCAGCTTGAGTAAGACGCCGGAGCGAAAACCATGCTGTATTTGTATTAGGTAACCATTTCAACGCAAATTGGGCTTCAATAAACTTACAGATAGGTATAAGTTTTAATACCCAGGTAGTTAATGGTGTGATGTCCATGTCTGTATCCTTAGTGTAAGTTTTCGGTTGCAAAATACGTCCCGATCGCGTTCGCGTTAAACTCTCAATTTATATGGAAACACGAACAGCGCCTCTAGCGGAACGTTTGCGATGTTCGTGTTTCCATACAAATTGAGATTTTAACGCGAACGCGAACGAGACGTATTTTGTAACCGAAAACTTACACTAAGGGCACTGTTTTTAAGTTTTATGTGGCAACTTACTCGGCGGCAGCGTGGGGCGGCGGGCGCGGCGCGGGC